>NC_068351.1:4911984-5040306 GCF_014633365.1 Diospyros lotus | reverse complement strand
CTTTCTAGCAACTTGCAGCACTGATGCAAACATTAATTAAGACCAAGTGTAGCATGAGACGGATTAATGTAAGTGGGGAATGCATTTTGTTCTTCACCATCTTTCTGTCTCTTCGTAAAACTCCTACTATCCCTACGGCATAAGTGAACCAGGAGTGCTCAATGACCCAAAATGTTCCTTTGGCCGTTGTACCATCTCAACCTGTCTTTGCAGAAGGAGTCTTTACTAGTGGCCCCATTTGCCTCCAGATCCCAACCCCCATCTTCAACAAATCTATTAGGAGCGATCTCTTGAAGAGAAGGTGGTGCTTCAAAATTCATTTGTGTGGAATAATGGGAGTCCACCTTCTGTAATTTATTCTCCATTAAATCAAAATTGTGGTTTAAATGCACATGGCCATTAATATTTAAGTTATCACCCCTGTTTTTCTCAATAATCTCATCATTTAAACTGGATGTCATTGTTGGATCAAGAAACTTTTTCATGATATTACTATCTTCCAAGTCATGGCGTGCAACGTGTTCACTTGGACTTTCACCTGAAAGAAACAATTCCAGCCCATGCCTGTCTTGTTCATCAAAATTTACCGACTTTATGCTTTTCCTTAAATCTCCCACTGATGTGCTCCCCAAGTTTTTCTCCACATTAAGTATTTGTTCCGTAATGGCTTCTATAAATTGCCTGTATCTGGAAATAGTGTTTTCCCTTGAATGGGACCTGTCCAGTGTTGCCAATAGATTTACCTCTCTTTCAAAATCTTCCAACTGCTCGTGAAAAAGAAAAGTATGTAAACAAAAAATTAAAGATAAACAAAAGAAAGCCTTAAATTTGATAAGTACCTGCCATTTTGCTGTTTCCAGTGTAGTTGCAAGATCACGTCTATGATACTCTATTGACTTAAGTAACTTGACATCTATATGGATTTCTTGACCAAGACTTTGCTCATGCGATAACAGACGAAAAAGTGATTCCATCCTAAATTTGAAAAAAAAAAAAAAAGATTAAATTATCAATGCATGATAAATGCCACTTATAAACATTCCACAAGCATGGATGACAAAAACCAGGTAAAACTAAGAAATAGTTTGTCCACATCTTCATGCATATATAAGATATCAATAGTTATCTTAAGAAGCATAAAAAAAACACCTTTGCACAAAATATAATATGACTTTACTATCAAACGAAAAAAAAAAAAAAAAGAGTTTTGAGAGCATTCTACAACAAACACAAGCCTCCTTAATCCCTCCAGGTGGAGTCATCTATTCCAATCCTCCAATTTCTATCCATGGTCATATACTCTGTTAGGTCATTATATCTTGCAATCATGTTTAAGGGTTTCTACCAAGTTTTCTTTAGTCTATCTCTCCTCTTTTGCTACGAACTTTGTCAATTTTACCCCTCTCCTCATAAATGTATCTATTGGTCTTCTCCTCACATGTTCAAACTATCTTAAACGTAATTGCCACATCTTATCTTCAATAGGTGCCACTTCAATCTTATTGTATATGATCTCATTTCTTATTTTGTCTTTTGTTGTATGGTCACGCATCCATCATAACATTTTTATCTCAGCTACACTCTTATTTTGCACACTATTAGAATTATTAGTATAATTAGATATATTGCATATTGTTGTATGTGTTTTTATTTATTTATTTGTTATAACTATGTGTAATTAGGCTAAACCCATAGGTTATTAGGCACGTTGTGCCAATCATCTTACCACAAAGGCTGAAAGTGTGCCGGGAGCCAATCGGGCTAGATGGGAACAAGTTGATGCCCAGTTATGCAGTCTCTTATGACAGTCCATTGATCCATCCATCATGCAACTCTTTCGACCATTTGAAACTTGTGTTGACGTGTGGAAAGAAGCTGAAGAATGTTATACAAATGACATCCAGCGTTTGTACACTGTGGTCTCTAATATCAAGAATCTAAAGCAAAAGTCGTCCATGGAATCTTATTTGGGACAAATTCGGGCTATCATGCAAGAATTTGATACTCTTCTTCCCATTACTACGACCAAGACCGAATAGGTTGCTCAAAGAGATAAGTTTTTTATGGTTATTGCTCTTTCCGATCTAAAACCAGAATTTGACGCCATCAGGCATCAAATCTTGACCAGCTCCACTAATCCTACCATGAAGGACTCTTTTAAAAGGTTGTTGAACATGATCGGTGCACATGGTATGTCCTCTTCTTCTCATATTATTCCTCCAGCCGAATCTTCAACCCTTGTGTCTCAGGCTTCTCACTTAGGAGGAAATAGAGACCGTAATAATAATCAGACACGTCCACAGTGTACCTTTTGTAAGAAACTGGGTCATCTTGAGGACAAGTGTTGGAAGAAACATGGTCGGCCCGCTGCTCCGCCTACATCATCTACTAGTGCAGCTCATGCATTCCAGAATGATCCTAGTTCTACCCAATCTGCATCGGGTTCACAGTTGATACCTATGTCTGCAGCTGAGTATGATGTCTTTTTGAAGTTTCAAGCCACCCAGCAGTCTCATCCTGGTAATCCCGTTGTTTGCATTGCTAAAAGCTCATCTCTTGGTCCTTGGATTATAGATTTTGGCGTCATTGATCATATGTGTGGTAATGAACTTCTTTTCTCTTCACTTACTTATTATGATACCTTGCCTATAGTTACCCTGGCTGATGGCACCAAAACTGTAGTTAAAGGGATAGGCCAAACCACACCCACTTTGTCTTTATCTTTAAATTCGATTTTATATGTCCCTAGCAGTCCTTTCAATTTGATTCCAGTTAGCCAGCTTACTAAAACCCTTAACTGCTCAGTCACTTTCACTCCTACCTCTGTTTGTGTACAGGACCAGGGTACAAGGCGGACAATTGGCATCGGACGTGAGTCACAGGATCACTATCATCTTGCTATGCCGATGGCTTGCACCAGTGCTGCTTCCCCAGATCTTCTCCACTCTTGTCTTGGTCATCCCAACCTCTCCAAATTGAAGAAATTAGTTCATAGTTTGTCATTGTTGTCTATTTTTTATTGTGAGTCATGTCAGCGTGGTAAACACGCACGTAGTTCTTTTTCCAATTGTGTCAATACTAAGACTAAGGCTCCATTTTCTCTTGTGCACTCTGATGTATGGGGGCCCAGTCGTGTCAATTCTACTCTTGGTTTCTCATATTTTGTTACTTTCATTGATGACTTTTCTCGTTGCACTTGGTTGTTTCTCATGAAGAGTCGGTCCGAGTTATTTTCTATCTTTCAGACATTCACTGCTGAAATAAAAACACAGTTTAGAGTTTCTATACGTGCTTTACGTAGTGATAATGCCCCTGAGTACTTTTCTTCTCAATTTACTACTTTTATGACTACTCATGGCATTCTGTATCAATCTTCTTGTCCTTATACATCTCAACAAAATGGTGTTGCCAAGTGTAAAAATCGCTATCTCATTGAAACTGCACGAACACTACTTTTGCATGCCAATCTTCCCACCAAATTCTAGGGAGATGCTGTTCTTACTGCGTGTTATCTAATCAATCGCATGCCATCTTCAATGTTAAAGGACAACATTGCTCACTCTCTTTTGTTCCCCTCCCAGCCCCTTTATTTTGTTCCACTTCGTGTATTTAGATGTATCTGTTTTGTGCATTCCTTTTCACCAGGACAGGATAAACTTGCTGCCAAATCCCTCAAGTGTATTTTCCTCGGTTACTCCCGGTTACAGAAAGGCTATAAGTGCTACTCTCCTGAGTTGAACCGCTATCTTATGTCTGTTGATGTCACATTCTTTGAACAACAGTCCTTCTTCTCGGTTGTTTAGCTTGATTCACAGTGTCTTGACCAGGTATTGCCTATTCCTTCTCTTTCGTTGCCCCTATCAAATCCATCTATCTCCTCATTGGTGGACCCTTCACTTCCATCTTCCGGTCCACACTCCCGGACTCCTCCACTTCTTACTTATCACCGTCATCCTCATCCTACTCTTGGCACCAGCATTCCTCTTGACTGCGACTCTCCTGACTCATTCTCTCCGTCAATGGTCACTCCTGCCATGGATCCTCAACCCGACAACCTTCCTATTGCACTACGCAAAGGTACATGGTCTACTCGCAATCCACATCCTCTTTATAATTTTTTGTGTTATGATCGTTTGTCACCTACTTATAGTGTTTTTGTTTCGAGCCTTTCTTCTGTTTCTATTCCTAAAACCACAGGTGAAGCCATGTCCCATCCTGGTTGGCACCAGGCTATGTTAGATGAGATGGGTGCTTTGCATTCTACTAGCACTTGGGATTTGGTGCACTTACCACCAGGAAAGACTCTCGTTGGTTGTCGGTGGGTGTTCACCCCTAAAGTGGGCCCCGACGGACAAGTAGAACGTCTTAAAGCTTGCTTGGTTGCCAAAGTCTTTACACAGATCTATGGGATGGATTACAGTGATACCTTCTCTCAAGTTGCTAAAATGCCCTCTGTTCACCTATTTCTCTCTATGGCTGCCACGTGTTATTGGCCGCTCTATCAATTGGACATTAAGAATGCCTTTCTTCACGATGATTTACAAGAGGAGGTTTATATGGAGCAACCACCTGGTTTTGTTGCTCGGGAGAGTCCAATGTAGTCTGCAAACTCAAGAAGTCTCTCTATAGCCTGAAACAATCTCCACGAGTGTGGTTCGACAAGTTCAGCACTGTGGTTCAAGCCTTTGGTCACACTCGAAGTGAAGCTAATCATTCAGTTTTCTATTGATATTCTTCTTCTTTATGCATCTACCTCGTTGTTTATGTAGATGACATTGTTATCACAGGGAACGATCAGGTTGGTATACAAAATCTAAAGGAACATCTCCATCAGCACTTTCAGACCAAATACCTAGGTAAACTCCGATATTTTTTGGGTATTGAAGTTGCTCAATCAAGAGATGGAATCTCCATCTCTCAGAGGAAGTATGCACTTGACATCTTAGAAGAAACTGGTATGGTGAACTGCAAACCGATTGACACCCCAATGGATCCAAATGTCAAACTCTTGCTGAGACAGGGGGCGTCTTACTCAGATCCTGGAAGGTATGGAAGATTGGTAGACAAACTGAACTATCTCACAGTCACTCGTCTTGACATTGCTTTTGTTGTGAGTGTGGTGAGTCAGTTTCTCAATTCTCCATGTGATTCTCACTAGGATGTTGTTATCCGGATTCTGAGATATATCAAACGAGCACCGGGTAAAGGGTTACTCTATGAGAATAAGGGGCACACAGATATTTGTTGTTATGCAGATGCAGATTGGGCCGGCTCTCCCTTTGATCGTCGGTCGACCTCTGGATATTGTGTTCTTATGGGAGGAAATCTGATTTCTCGAAAAACTAAGAAACAAAATGTAATAGCTAGATCCAGTGCAGAGGCAAAGTATCGAGCTATGGCTAATGCAACTTGTGAGCTCATCTGGCTTAAGCAACTCCCGGAGGAATTCAAGTTTTGTGAAGTGTCCCCTATGAAGCTTGTTTGTGATAATCAAGCTGCCTTGCACATTGCTTCCAATCCAGTGTTCCATGAGCGAACTAAGCATATTGAAATCGACTATCACTTTATTAGAGAAAAACTTATTGAAGGTGTTATATTACAGAGTTTGTTAACTCCAGTGATCAACTTGTCGATGTCTTCACCAAGTCTCAAAATGGTCCTCGAATAGAATATATCTGCCACAAGCTTGGTGCATATGATATCTATGCTCCAACTTGAAGGGAAGTATTAGAATTATTAGTATAATTAGATATATTGTATATTGTTATATGTGTTTTTATTTATTTATTTGTTATAACTATGTGTAATTTGGCTAAGCCCATAGGCTAAACCCGTAGGTTATTAGACCCGTTGTGCCTATTATAAATAACACACTAAGAAACTAATCTCTTAGATTTTTCTCTCATAATTATTTTCTCACACACATATTGGCAATTACTTGCCCAATATTTTGATCCATACTCCAAAGATGGACTTATAGTTGTCCAATAACTTTAAAGAGATTTTACGATCACATAAGTTGTTGGACACACTTTTTTACTTTAAGCATCCTACTTTGATTCTATGATTAACATCCTCCATAATCTCTCCTTTTTGAATGATTGATCCAAAATATCAATCCATAATCTCCCCTTCCTTTTGAAAAAATAATCCATAATCCCCCTTCTTTCTAAGCCCAGTTATGCAAAAGCAGCTTTCAAGTTCAGGTAAATATCATAAACTATTACCTACTACCTATCCATTTAAAAATCACCTACATATCGAGTATTTTCACAGTATAGCAATAATCACATGCATGCCAAGAGTAAATTCTTATTTGGTAGCTTCAACTTTTCCAAAATAAATTATTTTGTCCCCTTGAAAAATTGCAGAATAATGTAAACGTGATCCCACAACTATTAAGATGTAACACATGACAAACTGCTTCAAAATTTTAATTCATGCAAATAATCTCTTAATTTTTTGTTCCACATTAGTTAAATATCTCCTGCGTGATTGCAGATCATGCAATGGAGGTTTTTCTTTTTCACTTCCATCTAGAATTTCACTGTCATTCAGAGTTACACTAATGATTTTCACACTACAGAAATAAAATTAAAAGTTAGAGCATGATATGGAAATGTAAAAGGGATTCCCTGTGTCATAATCTGGCATATTTCTTAATTTCCAATTTTCCATGCGCTATGAATTTGAACAGTTAGAAGCTGAGGTAAGAGCGCCAACAACACTGGCCAGATCTCAGTAACAGTTACTTCTAGCAATTAATGCAGAAGGAAAACCAAAAAAAAGATTCAAAGCCAACCATCAGTTACTGTACATTATGTGCACGTCTATTGTAACAAATTGCTTGTGAAATATAGAATTAATACAGTGAGAACTTCCGAATGGGTCGAACAACAAAACCGTAGTGGTCAAAGCACTGACCTATCAGCGGCGTCTTGAACGACTTCAGCCGCGGAAAACAGCGGATCCGACTCCCATTGTCGGAAGCTCGACGCCATTTCCTCCGCAGTTCGCTCCAAAATCGACCAATTTAAGAATGACAATACTCGCAGAACGCGCAAATTATCAGGGAAAGAAAAATATATCGAACAGGAGCTCTGAAACAAGCTTTAAGCTATGGATCGTTCTAGAACAGAAAGAACATGAGAAGAAACCATGGAAATTCAATCTGCCAATAGCTCGAGATTCTCTATACATGTGAGCGTGAACATCTATAAATTTCCTTCAGCAATTAACAAGGAGAAAAACGAATAATTTTAGGGTTTTTAGGTTTGTGAGGAAGAACGAGCGGCAGAGAGGAAAGCGAAACGGAAGAAATAAAGGTGAGAGAGACCTCTCTCTGTCGCCGTTTCGATCAAGTGGGGAAGATGGCGAGTAATTATCAACTGCGGTAGCGCCGAAGCAACAACACCTGCTCGGCCAATGGAAATTCGCCGGGAGACTCGTTTGGGACAAAGTTTCCTTTTAAAACTGAAGGGGAGGAAACACTACCATCTCCGTGATACCATCTCCGTGACACTAAACAGCCTCACGTGATACCGTCTCCCTTTTTTGTTTTTTTAGTACCTTTATATTCTTTTATCTTTGATTTAAGATAAAAGAAAACTTTTGTATTTTTAAAAATATCATATAACTCTCTTGCCATTAATGGAGCATGAAACATGCCCGTATTACCCTCGTTCATATCTCATTTCCTCTCATTTTCATCTTTTTGATATTATCATCCTTACATGATCTCTCGTTGTTCATGTCCTCAATTTTAGCAGAAAAATTAAATCACTGATAAAGACTTTGTCTCATTGCACAAAATAAATAATTAAACCCACAACCTACTGATACGAATCTCAACTTATCATGACCCAACCACTTGATATATATCATAAAAACTCATATTTACTTTTTTAATCTTTTAACTCGTCAAATGGTATAAGATAGACTAATAGTGTTGGAGGTATATTGGAAGAGTTTTTTTAATAACCATATATTTGTCTCTCTTCTCAAAATGTAATGAATTTGAAGAATTTAAAAAAATATTTGCTCTTATTATTTCAATTATTTCAAATTTAAAACAAACTAAAATCATTTTTCTAAATTCATTTTAGATTTTAAATAAATACATCTCTATGATAACAAACTCTATTTTCTGCATCTTTGAGTTGCAATCCATAATTCTTTCCATCTTTTTCATTATTGGAAAAAATATGTAAACATTATTTATTTTCTTGTATTACTCTCTTTATATCAAAATGCATTTAGATTTTGATCAAAATCTAGTGATTAGAGCCTGTTGATGCAAAGTATTAGCATCAGTCTACAACCACGGTTCAACGCTTGCCCTTAAAGGATAAGAGTGTCACCACACTTATAAACTCAGTAATTACCCCCTAGGCAATCGATGTGGGATTGAGAATCGGTGCTACAACACCACCGCCATAGCCTACCCCCCTAAATATGGTGGCGTTCTTGGGCGTAAATTATCTCAGGGATGATAAAAGGTGGTTCGACCAAGGCCTAAGGCCTAGGGTTTCCCACAGCAGACGCCAAAATGTTGATGCAAATAATCAATATCAGCCTACAGCCATGGATTAGCGCTCACCCTCAAAGAACAAGAGCGCCACCACACTTAGGGAGGAGGTTGTGGCGGTGTGTTGTAGCATTGGTTTTCAATCCCACATCGGTTGCGCCCGCAACTACTAAGCTTATAAGTGTAGTGGGGCTCTTGTTCATTCGAGGATGAGCGCTGATCTGTGACTACAGGCTGATACTGATGCTTTGCATTAATAAAGCCCAACAACAACTTTTTAACAATTGCAAGCCCTTGTGATTTGGCGTTTTGACCAATTTTTAAACTCACACGGAGCATTTTATTTTTATTTTACTTTTATATAATTAACATAATATTTTTAAAATTTTAATAAAATTAACTCTCATGAATTTAATGATAAAGGAGTTGATACTTTTTAGCCAAATCTAACAAGTGTCATTTGAATTTAATCAAAAAATATATATATATTATTTTGTATGTATTTTATATATTTATTTTTTATAATACTATTTATACATTAATTTTTGTCACTCTAAAAATTATAAGTGCTTTTTAAAAGAATTAATCATACATTTTTTATAAATTATAAACTACTTTTTAAAAATTATTAACACTTTTACATAGTACAAAATATATTTTTTAAAAACTATAAATACTTTATGTACATATTAAAAATATTTATAATTTTTAAAAAGTAATTAATACTTTATAAAAAATATTATTAATTTTTGAAGGGTAATACTAACCATTGTCTTTAGTTTAAATATTATTATATAAATTAATAGTTAAACACCAATAAATATACCTTATTTTTAGATAAAATATATTTATTATGTTATTTTTAATATAAAAACAATTTTATTTATTAATTAAATGATTCAAATCCTATACATTTTATGATTAATTGATAAAATTATTAAAATAAAAAATACAATTTATTTAAACATAAAATATACATTGAATAATAGTTAACCATTTTCGGAAATACATATAATTTCATAAATATAAGAAATCAAAGTAGAAATAGCATTACCCTATTATTTGGCCAAATCCATATGTTTGCTCTAACCTTTCATGTTTCTTTGTGTGGTCACTCGAACTTTTCGTTATTTTAATTATATATATGAACATGATTTTTTAGTTAATTTAACTTTTATATTTTACTTTTTTTTTTATAATTTAATTTTTTTATTATACCTTTAAATTTATATTTTCGAGTCAATTTAAACTTCTATATTTTTATGTGTAAGAGAATAGATAAAATAAAATGACAAAGTACACGTCATATCATATTTAGATAAAGTAAAATAATAAAATATATGTTATACTCTATTTATGTTAAAATACAAGAAATTAAATTGACTCAAAAATATAAATTTAGTGATATAATTAAAATAATAAAAAATTTGAGTTATCACATAATAAAAATTAAAATATAATAATTAAATTAATTTAAAAATTACATTCAAAAATATAATTGAAATAAAAAAAATTCAATGTTGACAACAAAAAAATAAAGTGAAAGTTGAGCGATAAAAACTATTAAGTTTGGCCCTATTATTATTTTAGTGCAGAATCCCTCTTCGTGGCAGAGGATAGCGAGGACACCGGACGACGACTCGTGGTTGGTTGGCGTGGCTGTTAGAAAGGAAGAACCCAATTTCGCACAGGCTTTTTCTTCGAACCCCCACATGACTAAAAGCAACGCATCGACTCGCTGGCCATTCCATTCCTGGCGGCTGAATCCTGAATTACGCCCAACGTTGTACATATGCGCATATGCGATGACCTGAACACAAGGTGAAGGAAGAGCCATGTCATCGTCGTCGAGATCGCTGGTGCGCCGATTGACGCCGTTCTTCGAGTCTCGGCTTCGATGGAATCGGAGATTCATGAGCTCTTCATCCTTTTCCGAGGTGCTCAAAGTCCAATCATCTTCCCCGTTTCAATCGCCATCTCTCGATGCCGTTCACATGACCGACAATTGTGTCAAGGTACTCTCTCTCTCTCTACCTGGATATTATATATTTAACAATGCCGCCCACAGAGGCACACTTCTATTTGGATATAATAGTGGCACTGGGAGGTTGATTTCTCCCTCGCTATGCTTGGAACTAGAATTTTCGGAGCGAAAGGAAAATGAGAGGGAAAGCCTATGAAAAAACGAGACTTGACCATCTTCTGTTTGATGTACATGTTCCTTCTGATATTGCTCATAACATTCTAATGTACAAAACAAGAATTAGATTTCAACGTCCACATGATTGTGATGAGTCATGTTGCTTAGTTTGGGAGTTTACTGTTGGAAATTTAAGGAGCTTACTCTATGAACATGTTGCAGAAAATGAAAGAGTTAGAAGTTAATGATACTCCTGGAAAGGGAAAATTCCTGCGGTTGAGCATAGAAGCTGGTGGATGTTCTGGCTTCCAATACGACTTCTCTCTTGATGAGAAAGCCAAAGATGATGACCGGTTTGTCTTCATCTGTTTGTTATAATTGTGACTCTAAATTCAAACCTGACTAAGTTTAAGACTCTTAATTTGATTGTGATTATGATTTTAAATTTGAGTCTGATTAGAATGTTGTTAAAGATTTATCTCATCCGAAGGAAGTTTCTCGTGAATCATTTTCTAATTAGGATATGATTTCTTGTGTGCATATATAGATAATTTTAAGTCTATAAATAAATGTCCAATGCTTTGGAATTAGTGCAGTTATATCACTTTTATTGCAGTAATATTTGCTTAGTGATATTTTGGGTGTAACAATATCACTTTTGTACTAGTAATTATTTACTTAATGATATTTTGTTTTTTCAGCTTGTGGTTTTTCCCATTTGGATTTGGATTTGAATTTTTCATGTAAAATTTTGTATTTGTGTGTGATTAATTGGTTTGATTGTGGTTTGTTGTCGATCTAATTTCTTAACCCTTGTCTTCTAAGAGATTTGGGCAACAAATAGAACCCAGCTGAGTATTAGCCTGTTCGTATCGCCCTGCAGATTCTCGAGAGAGAGCTTACAGCTCAGGCTCAAATGAAGCCAGGAAATGTTTGTTCGCACTCTCTTTGGATTGCTGTTACCTCCTTATTGTTATTATCATTATTTGGTTTCTGATAAGTAAATAATGTATGTGAAAAGAACAAAGCAGAAAAAAACCTTTTACACATGACAGACTACCAAAAAGAGCAGAGGCCAAAAAACTCATGTATCAATGAGGAAACATAGATCTCAAAAGACCTCTACAAAGAACCACCTGAAAAGGGAGTAGCGTGCTAAGCCAAAAGTGACAAGCAATAATACAAAGATGCTAATGCTGTTTTTTTCCACTCTATGCACAGAAGCATTCTGTGCTTTAAAAGAATGCTGTTAACTCCTCATAAGGGAGCCACATCTCATATTCTCCTATTGGAACCTCTAGGAAAAGAAGGGTTCCCCTGCCCTCCTCCCCATAGTGGACCTGTAAAATGAGGAAACCAAGGTCATCCATTCTTAGAATTTAAAATCCTTTTAAACGTCAAATTCCTGATTTCCTTTTCTTAATTATACAATTCCTAAGGAGATCAGAATGGAGTCGCTAACTTAATCTCTATCGACTGCGATACTAAAGGAGATCCACAAAATACTAGCCGGTGACAAGTAAAAGCAGTCAGCCATCAAGACTATGAAGCTGCAAATCTGAAAAGATAAAGAGAGGGTTCTGACTTCACCATTGATTTGCCGCAACCTAACACTCCTGTCATCGTCCACCTTGTGGTGGAAAAAAAAAACAGTAAACTCTTAACTTTCATAATACCTTGCATAAGCTCAATCCATATGGCCCCATGCTATATCATCATGCTGACTCCCTAATCCAGCTCATCTATCCTCTTCCATTGCCACTTACCTACTAGAGCTTTGTTGAACATAACAAAATTTCTAATCCTTCATTGCATGGTAGGTGCATGCATGCCAAATAAGTAAACAGGACTTGAAATCATGGCGCATGCCTCCCAAAAGAAAGTTTCTTGTAGCTCTCAAGCCTTTGAATCAGAGAGAGAAGTCTTTCATTTAACAATCTCTTCTTGAATCTCCAAAGCATGTCATCTTCTATTGATTTGAGATGAACCAAAAGGGAGTCCCAAAAAGAAAGTGGACAAGAAATCCACCCTGGACCCGTAATTATTAGGGAAGACAGTCATGTTTTCTGCCACCCTCACAAGAATGGTCTTACATTCATGTAATTTATTTCTAAACACTAGCTTTGGACACAGTAGGACACAACTCAAACCCTCAGCCATTTCCCCCTCACCTTTCAAAGTGTCATTTGCAGAAGACAAGTGAATCAGCTGCAACATCCCCACCTACCGGTCTTCTGTCCCTAGCTTGGAAATCCTGTGCCATTCCACAAGTATTCCCATACCATTCAAACATCTCATCACCTCCATAGCAATGATAAAAGAGTAGGGGAGATATTGGGTCTCCTTGTCTCAAACCTCTAGAGCTATCTAAAACCCTAGAGACAGTGGGTCCCTTTTGGCCATGCTTTTGAAGAGAACTAAACTTAACTTGAGAATTGCAAAAGGTAATTCAATTCATCCACCTTTCTTGAAATCTATAACTCCAATACATAAATCAGGGATCCTACTAGAATGACCATATACACCTGAGATCTCCAGTTTGTGAGCAAAATGGGGGTTCCACTCCATTCTAGGATTGGCAAACCCATTGGCCATTGAGCCACATTCAGAATCTATTTGCTTGGACACCTTTCTATTGCAGGGTTTGGAGCCTAGTTTAATTGACCTGAATTCTGTGAAAGGTCTCGTAATATTTTGCCTATCAAAATGTACGCCAGATTTTATTCGATATGCCTAATGGGAATTTTATTTTCTGGCAAGTGTTTATAAAAATGCACCAAGGGCTACCACCCAAATAGCCAAAGCCATATTATCAGATAAAATACCTTTTATTTCACATGAAACAGAGAGCCACATGGGTATGCCAGATGGGCCTAGCTTGGACATTTTCTGCCTTGGCTCGTTCAGTAAATGCTTGATATGTTGTTGCTGTTTCTTGTTCCACAATCTCAAATCAAGAGCTGAAACCTGTTTGTTTGCCATGTAAGCAAAAAAGTTGGAACTAAGCAACTCCTGAACCATTTACAGCCCAAGCTTCTATTACAAAATAACATATTTGAGCATATCTCGCAACTTTTATTTTGTTGACTTTGTTCCGTTTACTGTCATCTCAATTATTCTTCTAATTCATGTAGAATTTTTGAGAAGGACGGGGCTAAATTGGTCGTCGATAAAATTTCATTTGATTTTGTAAAAGGTTCAACTGTTGATTATGTTGAGGAGTTGATCCGCTCTGCTTTCCAGGTATGCACCGTATTTTTTTAGGCATGCATACTTTATTTTTTTTATGGATATCATCATGCTTTTCTGCAATAAGTATTATCATTTTCTGGATTTGATCATTTGTGATTTTTGCTTATATCTGTAGCAAAGTCTTGAAGCCAATGAATTTGGATAGGCTCATTTTGATTCAGGGATGATGGAATTAATTGCCATCCAGGAGAGTGTAGCATAGGCACGGGGGAAAGCTTTAGAAGGTTTAGCGCATTTGTTCTAGTTAAATCATCCAGTGTGATAGCTAAATGTTTTACATTGAAACAGAGGTCGAGAACTGTTTTTTTTTTTTTTTTAATATTTAACGAGATAAATATTAATCAATTTGTTAAGATATTGTCCTTTCCTAAATGTCGATTGCAATTAAGTCTCAATTCAAGAATTTGATTACCAGTAAGAGCAAATAGCTCACAGGACTGTGCATGTGATGCTAACTATAAGAATATGCTATGTGAATTTGATTTTTATCAAGTCCTCATGGCTTCCGCAAAACCTTTGAGTTCATAAAGTCTTAATTTCTTCAACCCCAGGCGGTGGTTGCTGGCTGTGTCCTCGCCAAATGAAAAAAATACAGATGATGCACCTTTCACTTGAATTGTTTTTTTTTTTTTTTAAACCTAGTCTTTTTTTTTTATTATTTTTAATATATGGTTGCTATTGCTCTTGGTTCATAATTATCTTTGAAAATGATTGTCCACTTTATACCAGTAATTAAGTTTGTGTTTGATGAACAGGTATCTGCCAATCCAGGTGCAGTTGGCGGATGCAGCTGCAAAAGCTCCTTTACGGTAAAATAATAGTTTACGAGGGAGTAGTAGGAGAGAAACCATAGCCTCTTATTAGCATGATGAAGAGGTCAGTAACATTTTGGCTTCATTGGGGGATGGTACTGATCATCTCTTATATTATTTCTAAAACAATCTTGATTCAATTTCTCAATTCTAAACCAATTTTTTGGACAACTTTTACATGCCCAACAACTTTAGTCCCCCCAGTGCCATATCTAAAGCCTCATTCTCCATCCTGTAATTTTTGTCCAAGTGTAGGGTTTGCCTTAAGGTTCATCTCTATAAGGTATCGCGTGTTGTTGATTGAGACTGTCGATGTTGAATTGTTGATATGCTAATGGAACTGTGATTAAGCTTTAGCAGCAGCCAATGGTGTAAGTGTACCTTGTGCCTCATTTATACTTATGATTTTGTGAGTGATGGTTAATATCTAAAATTTTTAAAGAAGATTAAACCGAGTCGACCAGACCTTGCATAGATGGAATTTTATGATCATAAAAGATTTATAAATACATGAAATGAAATAAACCCTCTCTCTATCTAAGAACCAAGGTTCTTACGAATATATAAAATGCGTTATTTTGTCACATAGACGGAATTGGTGAGTGATTCATGGTCTGACCGGTCCAACCAGCCAGTTCGGTCTAATTTTAATAATTGTGCAAAGAATACATGACCCGAGGGAAGTCAGATGGTGCAGATAGGCCCTAAGGAGGTCAAAGAATATGATATTGGCACTTCGCTGCACAAGAATGAAGCGCCAGCGCAATAGGAACTGGGTTTTGCATCCCTGGTCAATAAAAATTGGCTTAATACATTCTCAACTATTACAAAATATGACATTGAGTCCCTCACCTAAAAAACTTCAAAATTCAATCTTTAAACAATTAAAAAAATATCTTTTTAATTTTTATCATCAATGCAAGTAAACGGCTCTTTTGTATTTGTCCCAAACCTATATATATACACACATATATATATATATACACTCAACTCTATCTACATATATGTATATATACACATACACAAGGCCACGACCATGGCAGTCATTACCAACTGCCATGGCTGCGATCATCACCCATCCCCCCAACCATGGTCGCGGCCATCACCCACCCCCCAACCCTGTAGCTCTCATTGCCATCTTGATGATATTTTCAATCAGGCAAAGTTTCCCATTATATCTAAGGGTGTGCATTCGGTTTTAATCAAATCGAATCGCCCGAAAATCAATAACCGAATCGAATCGAACTGAAAACAATAACCGAACCGAACCGACCAAGACCAATGGAATAACCGAAATAATCGAATTCTAAAAATGTTTTAACCGAACCGAAATGTTAATAGAATTTTTGCTTAAATTGCTAACCGAATTGAGAACCGACCACTATATAACCGAACCGAACTCTTCGATTCTGTCGGTTTGTTCGATCTAACTGAACCTTCGAAATGTATATAGGCAAAACTTCTACATTGTCCTATCTAATCTAACTGAATTGGGAAACAAAGCTTTGCAATTCAAGATTTCTAATACTGAAAATTTTAGAGCTTTCAGCTTTGCAATCAAGATTTCAAACAATAATATACATTCAGCAATAATATTTCACTCAACTACATGGTTCAAAAGTAACTTCAATAATAACAAACATAACATAATATATAGGTTCAACATGTTTGAAAGCAGATGAATTTCAACATTACTACATACTTATTCTAGACAAAAAAGGAAAATACAACAGCTATTATTTCTCATTCTGAAAGCATTATAGGAGACTTTCGTACTCAATACTAATTTAGCGAAGACTGGCAATTGAGAAAAGTATGGGCTGTAAAATATACCTGTTACAGTGGTGCTGAAGCTCTCTTGGCAAATCCTGCAGGAAGCCTCCCCAATTAAGTTCTTCATATCTCTGAACAAGAAGTGCCCATGTGAGCATGAAACTTGAAAACTAACAAAATCTAATCGTGAAAACTAACAAAATCTAATCGTGGATTACTCCACTGCTATGGTATCCCTGAACCTTCACAATTTGTCCATTAATATTTTTTTCTTGTAAATTTTAATTTTCAATTCTTAAGCAGCTAAGACATAAACTAAGGCTTTTTGCCTAACAGATCACCTAACATAATGGTCATAACAATGCCTTAAGTGAATCAGCTATGATCAATTAAGTACATTATAACTTTGACTCTAAAGAGGCACTTGAGCCAATATATAGAAGAATACATTCAGGACTGGAAAAGTTAACCATCTACAAAAGTCAACATGCATGAAGACGTAAAAAAGAAAATCAATCTTCAAAAGCAGAACAAGAAAAAGTTAATCATCTGCTACAGCTGTGATCATGAGCAAGCGTTCTATATCTTATTTTCCCTTGTGTTTTATAAACAAGAACAAAAAAACTATTCCAAAATAAATCCATACAGCCTTTTCTTGAGTTAATGGATTCCAGTGCAATTCCCGAACATAGAATTCATAAGAAAAATTCAGCAACATACCTTCACTGAAATTATTTGCAGAAAAAAACATTTGAGGGAACACAGATGTACTCTTACTACTCAAGAAAAAATCGTAGATATTGAACTACCAAAAAAGCAAAAGAACTAAATTCTCACTAGCAAAAGAACTATATCACAGTTAGGTGTATGAATACCTACTCATATTCCTCTCAACTTGGAGCACACATGTTATATGTTCCATGTATATTGAAATACATTAAGGTCACCTAAGACTTATCCAAATGATAGAAATTAACAAACAAATTTTCAAAATAGGTTATGGCATAGAGTGCTGGCAATTAAAAAAAAAATCCGAACAACATAGTCAACCAAAGCAAACCAAATAACCAATAGATATTGAAATACTTAGAGGTTCAAATTCTCTTACTTATAAATGCAAGAATTTTCAAAATCTAAATTTCCATAGGTGCGGGGTTGTCAACAATAACCTTTGTCAATTCTAAAACAATACACAAAATTAATTGAATAATTTAAAAGGAACAAGTATTGAACTAAAATTAAAAAAAAAAAAAAAGAGTAACAATGAGTTTACCTTCTTCAAGTTGTTCAACATGATCCAAATATTTTTCAACACTCATTGGGGTAGTAGATGACCGAAGCCAATATTGTGTACAAATCAAACTTTCAACTACTTAAGGAGAAAGAAAACTCCTAAATGGATCAAGTACTCGACCCCCTGTGCTGAAAGCAGACTCGGATGCAACAGTAGAAACTGGAATTGCCAACACATCCCGAGCCATAGAAGATAGAATAAGAAACCGATGACAATTAACTTTCTACCAATTCAAAATATCAAAGTCATCAGTTTTCTTCTCACACACTTCACTTAAATACTTATCCCATTCTGAAGACATAGTTATAGACCCACTATCACTGGCATACTTATACTTCTTAAAATGAGAACTAAGCAAGTTTGGTCTGGTAGATTTTTCCTTCTCAACATTCTCCACAACAGGTGGAGTAGACACTTGAGACCGCTCTCTTACTTCACCTTGAGGTGCCAATTTTTTCTTATATTCTTCATACAAAGCATATACGGCATTTTTTAATAACAAAACTGCACCAACCCCGTTCTCACCTGGATACATCTCCTGAAGTGTATACTCCATAAATTCTAACTTGTGCCTAGGATCAAGTACCACAACAATGTAAAGCATGTGATTTATTTTTTCCGGATCCCCCAATATTTATCAAACTTTTCTTTCATTTTTCCAGCCATCTCACTCAACTCAAGATCGCCACCTTCCTGCCACTCATGTAAGAGACAATGAACAGTACTAATCTCATGAAAAAAAGTGTTGGAGGTGACATATGAAGTACCCGAAACCCGCAAAGTAAGCTCATAAAATTGTTGTAACACTCTAACAAACATTATGACCCTCGTCCAATCCTCTGGCTTGGGTCTCCCATCAATAGTAATAACCTGTTACAGGTTATTATTCCAACTACTTGTACAAAGATCAAGCATAAAACATGTAGCTCTTTCAAACCATGTTGCACAACCAGATTTATTATATGAGCCACGCACCTGCTATGTAAATAATTACCACTCATAATGCTAGCATCCCATTTTGCCATTTTTTTTCCTGAAATTACCCACAACAACATCATTTGAACTAGCATTATCTACTATCAAAGTCAAAACTCTATCAAGTTTCCACCCCATTAGACACTTCTCAATTGCCATAGCAATAGCATCACCCTTGTGACTATATATTGGACAAAAATTTAAATTTTTTTTCTTCAATGTCCAATTATTGTTAATATAGTGCACCGTCAAACACATATAATTAATCATTTAAATGGAGGTCCATGTGTCAGTGGTTAAACAAACTCTTTGACATGAATGTTTTACTTCATTCATCAATTTCAACCTCTCCTTATTAAATAATTCAAAATAATCACGAGAAATTGTTCAACGTGAAAGAATTCGAAATTTTGGACAAATCACATTAATGAAGTGCTTAAACCTCTCATGCTCAACAAATTTGAAAGGCATCTCATCTACCATCACCATGCTAGCTAAACCCTTTCTAACAAGCACTTGATCAAATTTCTAATTTACCAATCCCATACTCTTCCCATCTTTCCCAACCCCCATTGTCGTTGAAGTTGGTTGCAAGTTTAATTGCATTTGGTGGGTTTCCAAAGCATGGGGGTGTTTTTTACGTGTTCCCATATGATTCCTTAGAGCTGTAGTCCCATTTTTTTGGAGATCACAGTGGAACTTCTTAGAACAATAGTTGCATCTCCCTTTAATTTGATCTTTTAGATTTGTAAACTTAGTAAAATGATTCCACACATCTGACCTATCTCTTATTGTTTTTCTCTTTGCCTTTCCTAGTGATGTTGCACATCTATCAGCTTCAGATTGACTACCTTGACTTGGTACTATTGGTGTAGGTCTTGAACTATCATCCATACTACTAGGGATGTTTGTGGCGTGACTGGTGTCTTCTTCTCTAGCCATCTAAAATTAATACAATTGTAATTAATATGTATTAAAACAGTGAGTTAAACAATGAGTTAAAATGTCTTGTGATTAACTTACAATCTTGAAATTTAAAAGAAAAATTAAGGGGCTGCAATTAAGATTCTATCATCCTCCTAATTCTATCATTCTGTCCATTTCTACTAATTATATGAAAATAAAAATGTGTTTGGTTTATAATTTTTTCCTTTATTATAAAGCAATTGATTCAACATGGAATCCACTTCTACCACATTACACAACTAAATAATTTGGGATAAAAAATACATGCCTGGAATTTTGCAAAAAGAACAGCAAGTTCAGCAACCTCTTTTCCTTATGCAACTTGAGATGTTTCAAAAAGAACAGGTAATGAATCCCAACATAACAAAGAATGGCAATAACATAATAAAGAATGGCAACAACAACAAGTCAACAAGAAATGAGAAAAATAATGGCAACAACAACAAACAAAAAACCCCTCAAACCAGTAACTAAAAGTCCAAAAAATATAAAAAATCCGAAACCCTAACCTAACGAAAATTTGAAACTAACCTAACCTCTATGTTGGTCGTAGGTGTGGCCGTGTGGGTCGATCGTCGATGACTAGGTGTGGTCTGGGTTGGTTTAGGGTTTCGATTAAGACTAGGAGTAAAATGAAATGAGTTAAGGACCTAACTAACGACGACGAATCGACAGATGGTAGGCCTTCTTTTTCTCTTAGTTTCGGTTAGAATGGATTAGGGCTCGAATGCTCAAAGAATCAAAGATACAAAGCCACAGATGAATAGGAACTAATCTCACCTCTGTCGACGTCTGACGACAAAGGAAAAGACGATGCTGCGACGGAAGGAATCGACAACGACGATTGGAAGCGACGGCGACGGTTGGAAGCAATGATGATGCTAGTTGGGGTTTCGATTTCCCCCCCTCTCTCTCTCGTACAATGGATTGGAATGGTTTGAATGGATGCGTACGTAGCCCCCCTGTTCTCCACGCGATATTCTTCTATGTGCAAACGCGATTTTTTTACGTAAAACGACGTCGTTTTATCATATAGAAAACGACATTGTTTTGATTAACGGTCGGTTCGGTTAACCGATAAAACCAAACCAATAAAACCGAACCAATTTTTTATAAACTGAACCGATACCCACCTTAACCGAACCGATAACCGATTCTAAATTAACCGAACCGCTGCACACCCCTAATTATATCAACATGAGCCCCACTCTGGGTTGCACGGCCTTCCAAGAGATTTGCTGGAGGGCGTGATTATATTCCCTTATGTAAGTATGAATGCCCGAGGGATTGAATCGGGTTTTCCCCCGCCAGCCTTTTGCAGCCATAAAACCTGCGCTCAGGATGGGAATTGTTTCATCTCCATCAACAGAAAAAACCTCACCCTTCAAGTGCAGTCGTGCCCAACATCGGCAGAGATATCAATTTGAAATGGAATGTAACACTCGGCACCAGAACTTAACTTATAGACATATGCCCTTTCAGTAGGGATTCCAACTCCATACATAGAGAAAATCTCCATGTCGGGCGCATTTGGTAATCTGCAAAAGCATCACAAGCCAAAAGTGATGGAATTGAGTGTAAATATTGAGGCAATCCTTAAAATAGCACCCCGCACACAGAGCAAGTATTTTCAGAGACTCAGAATTACCCAATACCATTTTCTCCAATTTCTTATAATTATTTGATTGAACACCACAGAATAGCATTTATTCGGCATTTACAAAAGTTCTCATCTTTATCACACGCATCAATATTGACAACTTAACAATAGAAATAAAGAAATAGACATTAGTTTTTCAAGGGGGGAGAGAGTGGAGTCTCACTTTGTTTCTAGGAGGTTTGATCAATATCTGTAATGTTCATATCTGAGAGGGGGCACTATATATATTAGAGAGAGAGAGGGCCGCGACCGCGAGAGGGGGTGGGTGTAGTATATATATATAGAAATAGAAAGAGAGGGCCACGGCCATAGAAGGGGGTGGGTCTTTGCAATATATATAGAGAGAGAGAGAGAGTGAGAGCCACAACCATGGGCAGGAAGAGTGATGGTCGCGACCATAGGAGGGGGTGGGTCTGTGCTGTTACAATTAAATGCAAGAATATAGTAATAGTAATTAAAATAATATAAAATTATTTTAAATCACACAAAATATTAATAATATTATATATATGAATTTATTATGTCACGCACTTTAAACGGTGCGTGATATCACAGTCAGACGTATGTAAATGGAAAGAACTAAGAAGGTATATTTTTAATTGTTTAAAGATCGAATCTTAAGGTTTTTTAAATGAGGGACTCAATGTCATATTTTATAATAGTTCATAGACTTTAAGATCTATTAAGCCATAAAAATTCTGACGCGCTGGAAGAAGAAGACACACACACACACACAAACGTATATATGCTTATAAATAAGATTTGTGTAAATGACATCTTCCATTCATGAGTACCAAGCGAACAACAGATGCAATTGTTAGTTTGTTATTAAAATACATATATATGGTTCCGCCATAGCTCATTCTTCTGATTCTGATTGCCTTGCTCCCAGAACTGGAATGTCTTCGTATCGTTTCTGCGGTACGCACAACTTTCAATCAGGACTGCATGTACAAGACTTTAAAATGGTGACACCTATTGCTTATGGTTATGGGGCTATCAACAGCTGTTTAGAGAAGAAAAAGGAACATTTGCAGAAGAGCAACAACTCTAGAAGATGTAAGATTACCCCGACATTGTTGTATTCCCAGAGCTTCCGCACTCCCTTGTCCACAGCCTGCACCCACAATGAATTCTATGTTAAAAGGCTCCAAGTTTGAACTTCTTTACCTCGCTTAGTGTGGATATCTAGAATTGCACGAGACTAGTTGCATCGTAAAAATGGTTCATACTTCAGATCATGAACAATTAAACATGCGTGGACACACGCACACACAAGCATAAAACCTAAGCACAGAGGCTAGACGGACGTACCCATTCGCCGAGGAAGGCTCCGGCGACGACGAAGGTGACATAGACAGAGTTGCGCCGCATGAGGAGTCTGTACAGCCCTTCCAGAAGGCTTCCGCCGCTTCTTCCAGCCTTAAGCCACTCCATGACTGCTTCTTCCTCCTCTGCTTTGCTTCACTCTCTCGCCCCCCTCTCTGCTTCACAAAATTAACAGAGAGAATCAATCCTTCGTTCCACCAATGGAAAAAGGTTGGCCTTTTCCAGGCCTCGGCCGAATATTCTCGATCTTTTTTTTCTTCCCACCACCTTACATTACAGTACTCAATTTTAGTGCCTAATTTCAAAAATATTCCCTCCCTTTTTTTGGTTTTTTTCTATGACAAAAGGGTCGTTAGATGGGCGCAGTCAAGCGATGGATGGCTCGAGATTTTTATTATATGTTAATAGTATCTAAAAAAATGAATAGTAATTACTATTAAATTTTAACGATATTTTTTAAGTAAAACACACAGGTGACAGGACGCACACAGCTCACCCACACTAATCATTCATTCACAACTCTCATGATCTTTTTTTGTAAGCATCGGCGTCGCCACCCAAACTAACACTCCTTGGGCATTTTTTGTTTTTTTTTTTTTTTAATTTTTTATGAGTGGGTTGATAAAGTGGCCTTAAAATAGTAGTGGGAAAAATATATTAGGAGTCAAACAAAGACCAAATCCGAATCTGAAATAATGGGAGAGCTATTGCCGCTGTCGCACTGTTTAACTCCGCATCGCCAGCTCCGGTTTCACGATCCCACCGATCGGGCATACACGCGCTTCTTGAGCACCAGACCGGAGCTTCCTGTATCGTCTAGACCGGTTCGTGCTCAGCGGCTGCGGAGCCGGATTTCCAGGCGGACGGGGACGGTTAGGGTTGTTTCCGACTCCAAACCCCCCACCCTCATTTTCGAATCCGCCGGCGGTAAGGAGATCGATATCGAGCCGGATTCTAGCGGCAACGACGGTGGATTAGGCGGTGGGAGAGGAGGAGAAGGCGGCGGCGGAGGAGGAGGAGGCGGCGGCGGCGACGATAGTAATATTGACGGGCCTGAAGGAGGATCGAGCGAAGGCCACAGCGGCAAGCAGAAGATGTCTATGTCCTTGTCTCAGAAATTGACGCTGGGCTACGCTGCCCTCGTTGGAGGTATATGTGGCTAATCGCCATTTTTTTTTTTTACCTTACTCGTTGAATTCGGGGTATTTGCGTGTTTTTGAGTCCAGTTTGATTGTTATGTGGCAATTTCTTTTTTGTTTTTGTGCAAATAGATTTTCGAAGAGGCTGTCATAGAAAATCTTCAAGGCATAGGATTTTGATTGTTACAGATGGCGAATCATCCTGTGAAGTGAGGATCTTTGTTGGAAGTGAGATGAAAAGGATTATTTACCCCAAGCCCTGTTAAATTGACTGCCTTTTAAGTTCCTCCTTCTCAAATGAAATTTTTGGCCAATCACTGGCTGTTCGACCTCTTTTGACAATGCTCGCTTGACATTATCAAACTTGTAATTTGTTACAAATGGCTGTAAGGCTTCCTCCCTCGATGACTTCACTATAGACTCAAACCATAGATTTTGACTTTTGTAATCTTGGTTCCAAGCCTAGGAAAATCTAAAAGCCTTCATATATATCCCGATCACATAGTGTTCTCTCAACTTTCTTTGTAACCAATCTCCTTTGATGTCAATCGCTTGAGCTCCCTTTATAACTTGCCATTCTTTGTTTGTGCACTTCTACGCTTGCAACCTCTCCAAACCCAAAGATTTCATTGAGTCTGTGTTTCTCTATGTTAAGATTAGGAGCACTAGGATCTTCTCAATTCAATGCTAATCTCACCAACACACTCTCTCGGTTATAAAACACAAACAACAGAAAATGAAAACAGTATATAAAACAGTAAGATAACAAGGAGAAAAACATCCAAACCACAAGAAGAGACAAGGATTTATCCTGGTTCGAACTATTGAAAGCAGTCCTACATCCAGCCACGGTCCGAGAGCAATCCACTAGAAATCCAATGAAAGAATCTGTACACAAGAAACCCTCTCCTCTCTCTATCACACGAGTACACTGTCTTCACCCAAGATTACAAAGAACTTCCTTTCTTCAAGCCTTTCCTCTCAGAGCAATTCTCGTATTCAGAAAGAGTAAAAAACTAAATGATCATAAAAATCATTCTAGTCCGCCTATCTATCCATTTATAGAGGGTTGGGCGGATATTACAAAGGGTAATTAAAAAAAAAACACAAAATCTATTCTACCCTTATACAACCGACTTAATTAGAACTTATCTAACTAACTTATTTCTAGTTATATCATCAATCTGGTTTCTTCTGATCCTTTCTTCTGATCCTTTCTGATCTTCTAGAATATACTCCATGCAAAACTTCAACAAATCTCCACCATTTTGCATGTGTGACTTCTAGAATCTGGCTCCACCAATTGCTCTCCTCTAGGACCTGCAAAACAAACTGATCATTTACAAATACAAATATGTAAGAGCCTCAAACAATGATGTAACTTAGACATAGGTACTACTTTAGTGAACATATCCGCAGCATTTTCCTCTCTTGCTACCTTTATCAAATCTATTTCCTTCCTTTCAAGTACCTCTTTGATAAAGTGATACCTAACATCAATGTGCTTAGTTCTCTCATGGTTTGCTTGGTTTTTAGTCAAGTGTATATTTGTTGATGTTTTGCATTGAGAAAACAGTCTAGAAGGTTAAGAAGAACATAAGATGTCTCGAGTGTTTGAAGCGGCTGATTTTATTCTAAGTTAGAAGAGTCTAGCTTTGGTGTTTTATTATAAGGGGTATTTCGGTCTTTGTGTAGGCTAAATAAAAACCTTGTAATTACTGCCTATAATGTCTATAAATAGGAGACATAGGGCAGGGCAGTCAAAGATGATAATTCATTCTCTATGATTGAGTGCAGTGTGTGTGAGAGGAAAGGCTTGTGTTCAAGAAAGTCTTTGTAATCTCCAAGAAGATTTTACTCTGGTGGAATAGAGATGGAAGAGTGAGATATTGATCATTCCAAAAGTCTCTGAATACGAGTGAGACTGCTATAAAGAAGAGAGGAAATACTTTGTGTAAAGAAGAGTGTTTGTAATCTCTTGAGTGCAGTGAATTCATGGATCAAAGAAGAAGAAGAGAGGTACTTTTTGTAACTGTTCTACACTCGGTTTCTAGTGGAATTGCTCTCGTTCTTGGTGGTTGGATGTAGGGCCATTTCTGTGGCCTGAACCAGGATAATTCTTCCGCCTCTTGTGATTGTGGTTTGATTGTTTCATTTCTGTTTTCATTCCTTTAATTCTGTCTTTCATTACAGTTGCATATTTTCTGTTGTTTGAGATTGATTTCGGGTGAGGAGTGTAAGTGAATTGACAACAAGAATCATTGATTGACTTATCAGAGAGCTCCTAAACTTAACACTCTAAAGAGATTTTAGTTTAGGGGATTTGTGGAAATGATGGTGAAAGAAAATGAAGGAACTGAACCCATATTTGTTTACTTATTTTGGTTGGTTTAGGAATGAGATTAGTTAAGATATCTTGCATCAATTGTTCAAAATGATGGAGAGATTATTTAGGATATTATTCATAGAATTATGACAAGATGGTTGAATTGGAAAAGTGCGTGTGCATATAGCATTTTATGCTATAATAAGATCTTGTTAATGTTAAAAAAGAAAATTATCAGATGAATGTAAGAATATTTTTGTTGTATGAAAAAATGTTGGGTAATAAAACAAGTTTACAAAATATAAATGTAATCAAGATGAGGATGTTAGGGTAGATATGTATGTGGCCATATAAAGAAAGATAGAATTAAAAATGAAATTATATATTAAAAGTTTGATGCATCTCCTTGTAAAGATAAGATGTGTGAAATGCAATTAAAATGGTTTGATCCTATGAGAAGAAGAGTGATAG
This sequence comes from Diospyros lotus, assembly GCF_014633365.1. Classification (NCBI taxonomy): domain Eukaryota; kingdom Viridiplantae; phylum Streptophyta; class Magnoliopsida; order Ericales; family Ebenaceae; genus Diospyros; species Diospyros lotus. The sequence continues at coordinate 5,013,642 of NC_068351.1, read as the reverse complement.
ATAACTCCTATAAGGAGAGTGAATGGAATCAAACAAGGTTTTACTAAAAGTGGTAAATGAAGACTAGGAAAAAACTTAGTGGAGAACTTTAGGTATGATTATATGTTATAATGGCTTTATGGGAGATATGACCACATGATTGGTGAGTGAGAATTTATGTAGCGAATCCCACTTAGTGGGATTGAGGCTTAATATGTTGTTCTTTTAGTTGTTATTTAGGAGTGAAGGAATAGGATATTGATAGATATTTGTCAAAAAAAAAAAAAAAAAGTAGTCTCATTTGGTTTGGTGACCTGGTTCCCACATTAAACTTACAGCTCTTCTTCTGCATGGAGCAATTAAGGTGTTTATCCTGGCAACCTCCTGAACAATCTCATGAAGACCTGGTTCCCACATTAAACTCGCAGCTCTTCTTCTGCATGGAGCAATTAAGGTGTTTATTCTGGCAACCTCCTGAACAATCTCTTATTCTGCTTTGTAGCCCGACTGTATATTGGATCTTCTACAGACAGATGCTTCTTTATGAGTTCAGTCAAAGCTAGAGGTGTCAGGGGTGGCGTGGCCCAGCCCAGTACTCCACATGCATTGCTCAGTAGCAGTAGACTGTGCTGGGCTGCCCCCAATGTGGCCTGCAGACCTGAAAAATGAAAAAATAAATAAATAATAAAAAATTATAATTCTAAACAATAAATATATACTGAGGTGTTATTTAGTATAAATATTGTTCCAGTGTATTATTTAGAATTTGTACATTATAATTTTTAAATTGTAAGCTTGTATGTACTTTGTAACTTTTCATTTGTCAACATTTTGTGATTATAAAAATAATTTTTGGTATTATTTGGTAGATAACATTAGTTAGGCTTGAAATACATTGGGCTTGTGCCTTAATTGCTGAGTTTGGAACAAGAAAAGTAGATGCTCTGTTGAGAGGCCAGCTTGTAGAGAGTGATCGTTGCAATATTTTGATATATATTTTCTAGTATTCTGCACTTCTAAATGTTTGTGGTGTTTTGGTCTTTGCTACTGCATAGCCCAGGTGTGTGCATGTTGCACCTATTTACAAACTTTAGAATAGATTTTACACATCAATAATAAAAATAAAAAGTAGCAAGGGGAGTGGCTTGGCTTAAGGTGGTAACATTGGTTAATCTTAGCATAGCAAGTCCTGACAGTATCTTCGAGTTTAATTTTACCTTTTGTCAGTGAATACATCGGTCCCATGATGTCTGAATGAATTCATTTTCTTTACCTTCTTTTTTCATCATCAATTTATTTGAGTGGAACCAATTGATTGGCTTCAGATACTTGGATACATTTGTTCTCATCGACATACTGAAGATATCTCAAGAGAGGATTTGGATTTAAGTTGATTAATAAAAGGCCCCTCTTTCAATTTATTAGACCTGATGTAATTTTCCAAGAAGTTTAATAAATAATTATAAATAATTTCATATATAAAAATTGAAAGAGAAAAAAATCTTGGGATTTTATTTGAGTACTATTTCAAACCAATTAACCAACCCACATAGTGGGACAAAAACTTGATTCATTGTACAAATTTGAACAGATACTTCTAATTTCCCATTTGTGTGTCAAGATTTATGATTACATCAGTGACTTCCTTGCTGTTGGTAGTTCTTCGAGGACAAGCACTCAGTGTTATCAGTAGCAACAAGACTAATGGACAATCCTGCAAAAGGATTTTTTTGCCCAAAAATTGCAAATCAATTCTTAATCGGTATGTGTCATGTCTCCAAAGGTGGTATACATCTTTGGAGTATCCAAGAACTGTATTTTTCCCTCCCAAGTACACATTGCAGCAGCTGCTAATTGAGGAGCCTTGGTCAAACATCCCATGGAATGGAACAATGCAATTTATCACTGCCGTGATGCAGAAGAATGAGAAATTATGACGACTAGTCAAATTTTCATTGAGTAAATTGATCTAACTGTTGATATCTAGGGTTTTCTGTCCTTTTCCTCAACAAACTAATGAAAACATATGGGCACACGTGGGAGAAAATTGGAGGGATGAAAACTTTTATATGCTCTTAACTTCACATAAATTGTATGTTCTGATTTGGCTTTTCTCTTCTATTTCTAATGAATTGTGCTCATTTTTATGATAGTGGGTGGAGCTATGGGCTACTTGAAGAGTGGCAGCAGAAAGTCACTGATGTCTGGTGGACTGTCTGCATTACTTCTGTATTATGTTTATACCGAGCTTCCCGCAAGGCCAACTTTTGCATCTTCCATTGGATTTGGTAATATTTGTACTTTTATCTTGCAGTCTTTTCCAAATTTTAAGTCATGACTTTTGTCCTCAAAACAGCACATTCTTTCTTCCACCTCAGGTTTGTTACAGCCAGTTACTGGATCTAAACTTGACAGTCATCTTAATTTTCCCCCTGTGCCCGGTTACTAAGTACCAGGAAATATGATCTCCAGAGTGCTAAAGATCAGAAAACAATAAATGGATTGAAGTTCCCTTGTCAAAGAAGTCATAACAACACAAATTCTCATGTTTAGAGAAGTCGGAAACATTTATTTCTGTTAAGGATTAGAGTTTCATTCATCGTTATTAGTAACCAATATGACTACATCTTTCTAGTTCTGATACCAAGTCATGTTGACTGACTATAGCTGCTGCTTAAACATAGTGTGTCTCAGGTTACCATGTTGGTGAAAATAAAAACCATGGAAAGTGGAGAAATATTGATTTTTAAACTAATTTAAACTACCATAAGAAGTTTTATGACACAGGTTAGTGAAATTCTACCAAAAATGTAAAAAATTTGTAACATATTAAGCCTTAATCCCACTAGGTGGGTTGTCTAAAAATTGTGGTCAAGGTTTGTTTGTCTGCGAGAAGAAAATTTTGTAGCTCCTTTAATAGGCTATTGCCTTTTGCTGGTGCTAATTTTCATTATCATGCAACCAAAACCATTACTGCAAGCAAAAGGTTGGAAATTTAAGTTTGTGTTTAATAGTTAGAAACTAAAAAGAACTCTCAAATACAGTACCTTGCACGACAGTTTAGGAGGAACACATCGCAAATTTGCATAAATACACCCATGCCTTAAATTTTCAATGCTTTGAGCGAATCTGAACTTGAAAGAAAGCATACATGATACATTCCTGCACTGGCAAGGACATTCTTATTTTGCCAATTAATTTCGGCATCAATTTGGTCTCACCTTTGTTTAATTTGTTGCAACATCCAGGCCTTTCTGCTGCTCTTCTGGGAGTAATGGGTTCCCGATTTAAGAAGTCAGGGAAGATATTTCCGGCTGGTGTCGTATCCATTGTGTCCCTTGTTATGAGCGGTGGATACCTCCATGGAATTTTGCGCGGCATGCACTGAAAATGTTTTGGATTGTGCTTGAGGAATGTAACTAGACTTCAGGACTTGTTTCTGTCTTTTCTGCTTCCTTCCCCCTTCCCTCCTGAATGATTCCTCAAATGGACTCTTAGTTGCTAGTTCTGTTCCATATGTACACGTAAAACTCTGGTTTATGACATTAATAAATCGTTTGCTTAAAGGCTTTGGGACTTATTTTTAGTAGGACTTGTCTAAAGATTCAGTCGTGCTTTAAGCCTGGTTTGCGACATTTTCGGTATGGGTTTGAATGCCGTTCGACCAAACGAGCATTAAAGGGCATTTTCAACATGAGCTAGACTCTGCTTTGTTTTGTTGCGGCTCATTGCCTAGTGATTATAACTGTGGAACTTACAAGTTCTATGCTGTGAACCAAATCCTCTTGGAGATCCATGAATCAATCTTCTTTCGAGGGAATGAGATATGAATGGCAGTTATAATGATGTTCATACTTCATAGGGAGGTGTACACAGCACACCACACAGCAGTAAATATTTTTAGAATAACGATTTCTCAAAAACCTCGTATCTAAACGTCGGGTGTGTAATAATATGTAGTATGTAATGGTCATTGGTCAAGGCCATCAACCATTAAATATTAGAGGTGAAAGTATAATCTAATGTTAATAAATTTACGGTGTAAAAATATTTTTTATATAGATTGCTCGTTATTTAAGAAATAATGTATCACAGGAAAAGTATAATTGAGCCCAATAGTCCATTTTAGTGCTTGTATTGGTAAAAATAACTCGCACTGCTAATATTAAAGCTCCTAGACGTAGGTCCCAGTGAGTTGCTTCTCTTCCTTGGCTAATTTTGAATTATTTTCTTCCATGTGACTATGCTTTTTGTGAGCAATTCTTTTCTTCATATGCTAATTTGCTCTACTTATTAGTTTTGAAAATCCATCCAATTCTTGCTGGTAACATCATGTTCGGTTTTAGTCTCATGAGTGGGCCTTATCTTCCTGTGGACACTATTTTTAGTTTTCCTTTCTAACTAAAAAAAATCAGGTTCCTCTTGTCATATGTCGTTGTATTTTGCTATCAGCCATAAGTATGTAAGACAGCGTTGGAGCATTTGAATCGCTCCATGCTGACTTGACAGTTGACAATGGCCTCTGCTCTGGACACTGGGAATTTCTCATTTTTGGTTCTCTGGATTTGGACAACCCACATCCGAGCCATGCCAAGCCAAGCCAAGCCAAGTATTATATTCCTGTCTCTCATCTGTACCAATGATCTTGTTGAAGGGCATTTTTTGGGTTCATAAGTCTAGTCAAGTAGCAGCAGTTGACAGTTTGTAATTAGTTTAAATAAATAATAAATTTAAATATACTATCAAATATTAAAATTAATTATTAATACTACAATTTTTGTAAGTAATAAAGTTTGGAAAACTCAATGAAAAAGACTTTTAAGTTGGACTTTGATATTCAATCCAATAATTCAACTAAACTTGTGACACGAGAATCTGTGCATTAAATTAAGTAGGATTCTAGTAGATTTAGACCAAATATCATTATTGTTTTAAACTTAAAAATTTAAGTTTCATTAGATTTTTATATACTTAGACAAATCACTTTTTTTATTTCTCAAAGTCACAAAAAAAAAAAAAAAAAGAAACATGAAAAATTAACTCTAAACATATAAGAATTAGGTTGAATTAAACCTAATTCTTTCACACAATTCTTTTGTGACCTTACTTTTTAATTATTGATTTCAAATTCAATAACTCAAATTTAAGAGTTTTCTCCGCAACAAACATATTAGAAGGTGACTTAAATTAAATATTCTCTAATGATATATATATATATATATATATTTTATAACGTGAGAAACTCGAGAGGTCCTCGATCATTAACAACCTTCGACCCAAATCGTTTCATCCTCTAAAAAACTCATGATAAATCATGACCCCAATCCAAGTATATAAACAAGTTTGATTGCAAGCCAAAATTAGATCAAGTTTTCTAGATGAACACACGCGATTGCATAGTTCCGCACGAAAAAAAAAAATCGAACCTACAACCTCACAATATTCTAAGTTTCTGAACGTCTGTGATGAATTATCTGTACTATCTTGAGGGAGTTATGATATAGTTGTTATACTATCTAATTGTCTCATTTTTGTCTTTTATTAAGGAATATAGAGAGAGAGAAATGGTACATAACTATTGATAGAAAAAGAGGAGGGAGGAATTTAATATTCACGAAAACAAAAAAAATTATAACTACAAATTCACAATAACAATAATAAAGTAGAATTTACAAACACTCATTATTCACAAATAATGAGTCCTACTTGAAGTTCAAAGTATAAGGGAGTAAAACTCAACATGTCATATATGTATTCATGGATTCAGAATTAGAATTATTCACACCCCCGCTAGACAGAGTCCAACTTGAAGTTCCATAGACTTGGTGGTTATTATATATAGCCCTAAACATGAAGTAGAATTTACAAACACTCATTATTCACGAATAACATTATTGTCAATCATCTGAAAGAACTTTGGAACTTAGAAAAAAAAAAGAAAACAAAAGAAAACTACAAATTCATAATAGCAATAATGATGAACTTGTTTTCTTCTTAATCTTCAACTGGCAAATATGGGCATGATGAAAGCAAATTCATGGCTTAGCTAGCCATAAAATTAATCAAGAGGAAGAAGAAGAAGAAGGCTACAACTCCATTGATGATTTATTCTTTTAATTATTGTCTTAACAGCTATTCTCTATTCTTATCCCACTGGAGCTTGTTCTTAATCTACCTCCTTTAATCAAAGCCGCTCGAGCCAGCATTATGTTACTGTTCACCAACGGAGCATCAAAGGCGGTGCAATCTATCCAGTCCTTGAGCAGCTCCTCCTGGCCCCACATATCCGGGATCCAGACCCGCCCCGCCACCTCCACCCGGTGCCTCTTCAGCCGCTCACGGACGTTCTCCTCCGCCGCCATTGCTAATTCTGCAACTTGATCTACTTTTCTTTGTTCTTCTTCATCATCGGCTTGCTTTGGAGCTGGGCTTTTTGGTTTAATCTGGCTGTTTTGGGGCTCATCGGTAGCTTCCAAAGATGGGGCTTTTGTTGTTGCCACTGTCTCATCGTCATCGTTTGATGGGTTTTGCTGATGAGCCTTCTTTGGCTCCACTGGAAGTGTCGGCGCGGCCGCTTGGTGGCTGGAAACGATGGGGGCTGCGGCTTGGCTTGCCATTCTGGTGGGTTGTTCTTCCATGGATGGAAAGCTTGGCTACAGCTATGGAGTTCCTCTTCTTCTTCTTCTTCTTCTATTTCTCTAGCTGTTTCTTGGTTTCATTCTTTGTGATGTGTGGGGAATAAAGCAAAGCAAATGGGTGGGGCGTTAGTTTACACGTCACACCTCAAACCCTTGCTTTTGTATGGTAAGTGACAAGTGTACGTGTCTTCTTATGGATTGTGGATCCCCTATTCTGTGGTTTACTTGTGTGATTTAGAATTCATCATGAAGGAATTGGGTAAGAATCTTGCTATAAAAAAGAATTATAACTAAAATATGTACAAGACCTTAAATCTAAAAATAAATAAATAAAAAATTCTAGAAGTAACTTAGGACAATGAAAATTTTATTTTCATTTTATTCTAAAGGTGTGTTTGATTGCACAGGATGAAAAAAAATATTTTCTAACTTCCTTGAAAAATAAAAACCAACCCTCTAAGAGTTGATTTTCCTTTTTTTGTGTGAAAAATATGGCACTTTTGTATTTGGGTGGAAAACAAATTCAATGAAAAAAAGTTATCAATCAAACACTCAAAGTTGAAATTTAGTTGAAAAACATTTTCTTTTCCATATTTTCCATGGCATTCAAACACACCCAAATATCATTTTGGTAGCATTTTGAATAGAATGCTATAGAAAAAATGGGTTTTGTCATGTTAAAATAAATAATATTTTTGTATATTTGTGATTAAAATTGTTATAATTATTACATAATTGCAATAAAATATCTCTATGGAATAAGCTTTAATTTCCATCCATATATAAAGAAATAGAAATTGAAGGAAAAGACAGGCTATAAAGGAAGTGAGAGTGATTGCTAGGTTGAGAAGATTTTGATAGGAGGGTGAGGGTGAGGGTGATATTGTGACTTTTAAGCTTTTAGCCAAAGAGTATTATTATTTATTGGGAAAATTATAAGAAAATATGTTCCATCTATATTATATAAAATGGGAACTTATGTGAGATGGGGACTTGTCTGGAAGAGAGGTAGGCCAAGAGGATATTTGTGAGGTACGCCACAACTACCACTATTTATTTTATTTTTTTATTTTGCTTTTTATAGGATAGTTGATAGTGGCTTGATTAAAGTCTCAACCTCCATATTTCTTTCATCTTTTCACGTCTAATGGGTCTTGACTCCAATGTCATTTGGGTAATAGTAATACTAGAGATGTGGATGGTTTGGCAAATAAGTTGTAAGCGGGCATGCATATCTTCTCTTTTCTTGAGCCCATAAGTTTGAGCAGTCAAATCATGTCTCTGCAATTGGGTTAGGGTCTTCATGGTTTGGGTTATGGTTGTTAAAATTGCACAAATTACGATTTGAATTGTATGATTTAATTTAATTTTAAACTTAATTCGTATACTCAATGATTAATTTTAGAACTTAGAAGATGAATTGATATACTTTTATTTATTTAGTACCTGAAGATATATATATATTGAATATTAGACATTTAAATTTGATATATTTATTAATTTAAAATATACATAACGAATCTTAGGATTTAATTCAATTCCGGATTACGATTCACAGTTCAAATCTGGAGCCAAGTTTGTCAACAATTAGATACATCAATGCTGCCCGCTGGTTGGTTAGTTTATGCATCTGTTTGAGAAATATCCAATTCTTGTTTGGACAATCAAATCTCATTGGAGAAGAAAGGCAGATGAAGGTAACCCCCATGAAATTAAAAACCAAACAAGAAAAGAAGCAAGCAGTTGTGTAATTTTGTTTCCAAATACCAAATGAAAACGAAAACAGAAAACTCAAAGTTGGAACCTAAAAACAAACTGTGTTTTATTAGGGGAAGAAGCAGTATGCAGTATGTAGTATGCAGTATGTTCCCCGGGAGCTAAAGTCATTTGATAGCAAAATGGAAACTTATCTACCCACAAGAATATGCCTAGGTTCCAGAAAAATTGAAATCAAGAAGCTGAGATTGGAAGAGGTACATAGGGGGCAAGTATGAGAGTAGATTTAAGCTCTTGGATAGCGCGAGTGGCCTTTCTTCCTCAGGAACTCAGGGATCTCAACTGAACCCGCGATGACCCCCTGTGCTAGCTGACTGGCCTGCATTTCGATCCCAAGTAAATGAACTTAGAAAGGGGGGTGGCTGTTGGGAAGTTTCATGGTTGTGATGGGGATCGACTGATACCTGTAGGGGGCTCCCATCGCTTTCTTCTTGGCGTTTGAATCCAGTGGCAATTAGAGTGATACTGACCTGAAGAAAAACAGCACAAAGTGTGAATTTCGGTTCAGAAACAGCAGCAGGCTAAAAGCAGAGCGCAGTTAGGGGGTCTGTTCTGTCAAAATGAGTTTGTGAACAGCAAGTGTTTCCTTGGTGACATGCAATATGCAAAGCCTACTTGGTTCTTGTTAATGGAAAAGATATATATACATAAAGCTATTAGCAGTCAGGATTAATCATACAATGATCTATATATACTGCCAGTTCAAGAATGTGTACAACTAACAAATGGTACAATGCTATGGAAATCCCTATCTTCCTTTCTTCTTTTAGATGTACTTAGTAGGTGGTCTGCTGAGATATTTCCCTCCTTGAACATTGTTGGCCATAAACACCAGCATGTACTGATCCTTGCATTCTGCTCTGGTAAATTCCCGATTGCTGCTTCTCTTCTATTTGAGGTAATCAGTGACCTTGAATTTAAAACTCTCTGCTCGTATCTCTCAAAGTTTGCCAGGCTGCAAGTGGTAGTCAGTAAGCCTGGTTAACGCCCATCTTCTCCCTTGATGTAGCTATTAGCAGCCATTCCTTTTGTGTAACATATGATAACAATCACAAGTCTTAATCTCACTTGGGGAGTCAACTACAAGAATTCTAAACCTCTAACCATCTCTATTTATGGTTATATCTTTTATAGGGCTATTATGTCCTATATTGCATAAGCGTTTCTCACTTGGTTTTCTTTGGTCTTACTCTCCTTTTGTCACAAACTTGCTCCTCCTTATCTACTCGTCTCATAGTTGCATTTATCATTCTTCTTCTCATATATTCAAACCATCACAATCACATCTCCCATATCTTAGACACACCTTTGGTGCCTGGAATGCTCCCAAGCAGGCAGGTCGGCTCAAGGGATTCGGGAGTCCTAGGCCATTATCAATTTAGGGCCCCCCAACTCCTTAATAAAAAATAAAAAATTTATTAATTTTATTTTAATAATAAAATTAAAATAATTGTTTTATTTCAGCAGCTTTCATCATTTCATTTATTTTTGATTCTTTTATAATTATTTATCTCTTTTTTCAATTGTTAATTAAAAATAGAACAATTTTGGACAACAGCTGGCAGACATGGCTGGCTTTTGAAATCTTTTTGGAGGCCCCCTATTTTGGGGGCCATAGGCACATGCCTCACTAGCCTGCCCCTTGAGCCAGCCCCGCAGGCAGGCTTAACATTGGGCTTAAGCGCACCTAGCTTTTTTTAACAGTTTTTAGGATTTATATTTACTGTTTATTACTTTATTTAATTTTTTACTATTTAGGGTTTATATTTATTGCTTCAACTCTAAATTTGACAATGAGTAAAAGGGCTACTACTTCAAATGCTTCAATTGAATTTGAACTTGATGAAGATGGAGATGGAGATGATGTGGAAGAAGATGCTTTTAATGATAAAAATATGAAAATGTTTTATGTTGATGATGAGGATAATTTTTAGATTATTTAAAATACATAATTACTTACTCTTAATTAAGATTTAAGACCTCTAAATTGTTTAACACTTAATTGCATATTTTGGCATTTTTTATTGTTCTTTTCATTACATATATATATATGCCAATAATAGATTTTAAAATTTCTTACAAAATTTTAACTTTTGCGATGCTTATATGCAAGTTGCTCAAATATGATGGGATGTGTTTTACTGAAATTTACAGATATATCACTTGTTTTAATATTTTTTAGTTAGTATATGTTGAACTTTTTAATTTTCTTGATGCTTGTGAATATGTTATCAAGAGTTAAGATCTATTTTATATCTTATTATTCAACTAGTATATATATTTTTCTTTTTTTTTTTAGTTAACATGCACCTAGTTCCACCAAATACATGCCTCGCTATGCGCCTCGCGCTCCAACACCCTTTTGTGCCTTAGTGCACCTCGGGTCTTTAATAACACTAATCATAACTCCAACTTTGTAATGCACAATCTCATTCCTTATTTTATTTTTTCTTGTATGGCCGAATATCCACTATAGCTTCCTCATTTCAATTATGTTCATATTTTGCACATTTTGGTACGAAATTGACCAACATTCTAAGCCATGAAACAAAAATAGTCTTATAACTGTCTAACAAAACGCCCCTTTTAGCTTTAAAGGGACACTGGGTAGCATATGTCAAGAAGATATTTGTTACAGCAAGCAAAGAGAATTTAGATCATGGGAAGAGATAAATGTATTTTCCATGATACCCTATACAAATTACAGTCTGGAATAAAATCACTGTACTACCAACTTCCATTGACACGATGGCCAGTAAGTTGAATATGTTTCAAACTCTATGCCAAACTACTTCGTTAATGCCTATAAGCTTCTGGAACTCCTTCAAATAAAAAAGAGACCGGTTTTCCCTGTTGTCAAGGATTATTGACAAAGAGAAATGGGCATTAGGGATCTTCAGGTTCATCGTAAGGCCACTCATAAGACTAGGCTGGCTGATAATAGATAAACCAACTGGGCATTAAGTTCCAAAATCCAAATAATTTTCCCCATCTTCACAGACCAGATGAATTCTCCCATGCTTCAACAGGATGGAGAGAATCTGTGATCAGCTTCAAAATCTTGATGATGACATAAATTGGCAGATTGATAATTGCAGAATTATTTGGGTGACATCTGATAATTCGGGGCAACCACTTCAGTCTAGGATGGGTTGTATCCCTACAACCCCCTCAGAAGTTAGAAATCTCCAGCTGAACAACATACTGGATACTATTCTTGCCCACTCCTCTAAGCTTAATTCTGGGTTCCAACAAAAAATACTATGTACCTTCAGAATGATGAACCAGTTAAGAAAGTGTGAAGTTTAACAGGTGAGAGGTCATTTTACCTTAAATGTTGCCCGTGAATAGTTATTCTCCATGCAGTCCTTTGGCCTTTGAACCTTCCCCCATCTTCTCTAGTCAAAGATCTGGAATCTTTCCCCATTCCCATTATCTATTTCAGTAATTGCTATTGGAATATAACACATCAAATCAGATCAAAACTCCACAGAGACCATACCCCACACGTTCAAGCACAGATACCTGCTCTCCAAACTGCCAAATGCATCCTTTTTCATGCTTTATATCTCGGATCTATATGGTGGCACAGGAATGAGGCAGTGTTACACAACCTTCAAAAGGGAGGCTCTATACTCAATATAAGGGGATTCATATAACCAACCCCACCTAGTGCAATTACAGCTTGGGATGATGATGTTGGAGGTCCTATACTCACAGCTATTTAGCAGTAGTAAATAGCATCTTCAAATTCCATCAACTGCCTACTCCTTTTAGATTCAAGATTAGGATAAGGTTAAGGTGGCATTGCCAGCCACACCCCCCCCCCCCCCCCCCCCCAACTCTCAAACAAAGGTGATGAGAAATTAGAATTATTAATTTTAATGTATGATATTAGGATTTAGGTATTGTTTATGTTGACATGAAAGGAAATGAAAGAAGAAGAGGCTGCAGCCTGTTTTAGAAATGCTTTATTTAAGATTTTATCTTGATTAGATTAGTTTCTTAAACAGATTAGGAATCTTTCCTAATCCCATTGTATCATAATCTTTCTTGAATGTGTTGTAATCCTTCCTATTGTAAACTTTCTATAGCTGTAATTTCCAACCCTATAAGTAGGGCTGCACATAATGAATATTTATGCTTTCCGTTCGAAATCTTCATGGTATCAGAGCCACTTCTGATTGCCCTATGATTTCCAATCTTCATTGCTTTCTATATTTCAGTCCATTCCCCGGCCTTCATTGCTGATTCCTTGCTCTTCTTCCTTGATTGTTTTTGGCCGATTGTTGCCATACTTTTAGTCGCACAAGTCTTGAAATTCCTTCTTGTCTTTGCCTTCATTGCTAGACATTTTTCTTTCTGATCATGTCAGAAATATCAGAAATAACACCAATTTCAGCCATGACATTCGGTGAGAATAATGGAGTTGATGCTCCAATAGGAGGTTTTTCTTCCAGCGATTTAACCAGGGGTGCATCAGTCATACAGGCTGGACGGACGCAACGACTTACTGTGGGCACAGCTGGTTCGAACATTCCTAAAGCGGAAGGGACAGATTCACCACTTGACAGAGCCTAGTCCACAAAAATCTGATCCAGGGTTTAAAGCTTGGGATATAGAGGATTCCATGATCATGTCATGGCTATGGAATGCTATGCAACCAGAGGTTAGTAAAAATTACATGTTCTTATCCTCTGCTAAAGATATATGGGAAACGGTTAGGCGTACCTACTCTAAGGTTCAAGATGCGTCGGTTATTTACAAGATTAAGATGAAGTTACATAGTACTAAGCAAGGGGTCTCAACAATCACTGAATATTACAACAAAATGAATGATTTTTGGCTGGAACTTGACCACTACCAGAACATTAAAATGAAATGTGGGAAAGATGCAGCCACTCTTCATTCAATTTTTGAAAGGGATAGAGTTGTAGAGTTCTTAGCAGGACTTAATAATGAGTATGATCAAGTTCGAGTGCAGATTCTTGGAAAGAAAAAACTTCCATCCCTTAATGAAGTGTTTATAGTTGTTTGAAGTGAAAAAAATAGGAGGACAGCAATGCTGGGTAATATGACTTATGAAGGATCAGCAATGTTTACAAACAAATGAGCAGGGTCCAAATTTAAACCACTGCAAGGAAGAGGCGATGTGCAGGGTAGGCTGCAAGGAAAGGAAGGTATGTGGACTGATGGACAGAACAAAACGCATAGAACAGAAGGATTATGATGTTCTCATTGCAAGAGGCCGAAGCATACTCGAGAGACATGTTTTAAATTGCATGGGAAGGAGGTTGTGTCGCAGAAACTAGGGGACTTCAAGAATATGACCTCTCGAAATCAGGCCTATTTTTCAAATAGGCAAGAAGAGCCGATGGAAAAAACCGAGGCAGCACCTGAGTTGGAGCAAAATCAGTTGAAAGCTGATGAAATCAGCAAGCTTGCTGATGAAGTTAGCAAACTCAAGATGTTCTTGAAAACTCTTCAGGATGGATCATGCTCTATTACCCAGCAAGGTAATCAGCTAGGTAATAGTTTCCATTTGAGTTCTTTAACAGCCTCTAAAACCAATAGGAATGATATATGGATTCTAGATTCAGGAGCTACAGACCATATGTCCTCTAATCCAAATGTTTCTGATACCTATCAGCCTCTTGTGACACCTAAACAGATTGTTATTGCTAATGGGACTTCTATTCCGATCAAAGGTCAGGGACAAGTCACTCTTAGTCCTAAACTTTTTGTTCAAAGAGTCTTATATGTTCCTAATTTGTCCACTAACTTGATTTCAGTTCATCAACTCACTAAAGATCTAAATTGTTGAATCATTTTCTTTCCTTATTCTTGTGAGTTTTAGGAAAAGGCTACGGGGAGGATAATTGGAGCTACTGAAGAGAAACATGGGTTGTATGTTTTGAGAAATGAGACCTTGTAGCCCCATCACATTCAATCCAGATTTCAGCCTAAATCAGCCTGCACTTCTCAGTCTTCTAGTAGTGACATTTGGCTTCATCACTACCGCTTCGGGCATCCACCTTTTCCCTTACTCAAAGCTATGTTTCCTGTTTTATTTGAACATGTGGATCCTAGTGTCTTTCATTGTGATGTATGTGAACTTTCCAAACATCATCATGTTTCCTATCCTATTAGTAATAAAAGATCCTCATGTCCTTTTGCTCTCATTTATTCGGATGTTTGAGGTCCATTTACGATTCTCAATTGTTCTGACACTAGATGGTTTGTTACATTCATAGATAATTGTATTAGAATGACTTGGGTTTTCCTTCTTAAGGATAAGGCTACTGTTAGCATTGTGTTACCTTTTATTCAATGATTCTAACTCAATTTGGCACTCCTATTCAGAAATTTCGAACTTATAATGCAAGGGATTATTTTAATCAACACTTGCATAAGTTCTTTCAAGACAAAGGGGGGTTATTCACGAGTCTTCCTGCATTAACACTCCACAACAAACTAGAGTGGCTAAGCGGAAGATGAGACACCTACTCAATGTCACTAGAACTCTTCTTCATCATCATAATGTTTCAAAAATCTTCTGGGGAGAGGCTGTCTTGACCGCAACCTATCTAATCAATCGGGTATCATCTAGGGTTCTTGGGAACAACAGTCCTTTTCAATGCCTTTCTACATTTTTTCCCCTCTTTTAACCTACATACCCCTCTTCCTTTTAGGGTCTTTGGTTGTGCAGCCTTTGTTCATGTTCCACCTCATACTCGAGACAAGTTGGACCCTAGGGCACTTAGGTGTCTTTTCCTTGGTTATTCTCCTACACAAAAGGGCTATAAGTGCTATCATCCCCTTACTCGGAAATTTCTTGTTTCAAAAGATGTGACTTTTGTTGAGTCACAACCTTATTTCGGTCATTCTACCCTTGGTCTTCAGGCGGAGAATCATACGATTGAAGACCACGTGTCCAATCTCTTTCCTAGTCTGGACCTTGGTCCACATTCTTCAACATCAATAGACCCTAAACATTCTATTCCTAATCCTGTCCTGCATACTGGTTCTGTCCCCTTATCTTCGAGTGATCACTCTCTCATTGTCCCAAATGAGTACCCAAGCCCTAAGCAAACTCATCAATCTGGATTATCAACATCTCCAGTAAGGTTCAAGGGCTCTCCTTTTGTGTATCACAGGAAACAACAGTTCATGTCTCATTCTCAGCATGAAACATCCGATCCCCAGCTAGATTCTATGAAGGTTTGTTCCCTTGATCCTGTTCATTCCTTTGCTACTAATTTAGATATTCCTATTGCCATTAGAAAAGGTGTTAGAAGATGCACTCAGCATCCTCTAGCCAACTATCTCTCCTATCACAGGTTGTCCTCAAGACATATAAGTTTTTGACCACTCTAGATACCATTGTTATTCCTAATTTGGTGGAAGAGGCTTTAAAGGATAAAAAATGGGAACTAGCCATGCAGGAGGAGATGCGGGCATTAAAGAAAAACAACACATGGGATTTGGTACCTAAGCCAAAGAGAGTGGTTCCAGTGGACTATAGGTAAGGCTGGCAATAAGCCGAGCTCGAGCTCAAATCAATTGATTTTAGCTCGGCTCATAGCTCGGCTCAAGCTCAATATGAGTTGATTTTTTTAGCTTGAGGTTGACTCGATGACTACAAGCTGGCTCGACTCAGCTCGAAACTGACTATTACCTTTTTTTATGTATATATATATATATTTAAATAATATATGTGGTATATAATATATATTTATTTATATTTAAATAATATATTTATAAAATTATTAAGTATATATTTATATTATTGAGTATTAAGTAATAAATATTTTTTTATTTAATAAATTTATAAAATTAATATATATAAGTATATCGAGCTGGCTCGTGAGCCAAATGAGTCGAGCTAATGGTAGCTCAAGCTCGGCTTATTTACTAAATGAGCCAAATATTTGAACTCAAACTTGGTTCATTTGTGTCACGAGCTAATTTATTGAGCCAATTATCGAGTCAAGTCTTGAGCCAGCTCACGAGTAGCTCAGTTTATTGCCAGCCCTAGCAGTAGGTGGGTGTTCAACCTAAAGTACAATGCAGACGGCTCATTGGAGAGGTATAAAGCTCGATTGGTGGCCAAAGGCTACACCCAGACATATGGAATTGATTACTTGGAGACTTTTGCTCCAGTGGCCAAGATGACCACGGTAAGAATTCTCTTGTCCTTAGCAGCTCACTATGGATGGCAATTACACCAACTAGATGTGAAGAATGCACTTCTTCATGATGATTTAGAAGAAGAGGTCTTCATGGAGCAGCCACCGGGATTTAAGGAAGGAAAAGAAGATGAGGTGTGTAGACTTAAAAATGCACTATATGGCCTCAAGCAGTCACCAAGAGCTTGGTTTGACAGGTTCTCTAAAGCTATGAAGTGTATGGGGTATCACCAGAGTAGAGGAGACCATACTCTCTTCTTCAAGCACTCGGGAAAGGGAAAAATGACTACATTGTTGGTTTATGTGTATGACATCATTGTGACATGAATAATATGGATGAACAACAAGATCTAAGGAGCAAACTGGCCCAAAATTTTGAGATCAAAAACCTGGGATTACTTAAGTATTTTTTGGGAATAGAGGTAGCCTACTCCAAAGAAGGTATATTTCTATCCCAATGTAAGTATGTATTGGATCTTTTGAAGGAGACAGGTCTATTGGGAAGCAAAGGAGTATGTACTCCAATAGAGCCTAATGTGAAATTAGGAGAAGACACCGACAGCCCACTAGTGGATAAAGGTAGATATCAGAGGTTAGTAGGGCGTTTGATTTACTTATCACACACTAGGTCAAATATAGCCTATGCAGTGAGTTTAGTAAGTCAATTTATGCATTGCCCGACAGAGAGTCATATGCATGCTGTAAGGAGAATATTGTGCTACTTGAAAACAACCCCAGGTAAATGAATCTTATTTAAAGTAGGAGGTGCTTTGGATATACAGGGGTATACAGATGCAGACTATGTTGGATCTGTAAGTGATAGGAGATTTACTACAAGGTATTGCATGTTTTTAGGAGGGAACTTAGTCTCTTAGCGAAGTAAGAAGCAGAGCATAGTGGCAAGGTCAAGTGCTGAAGCCGAGTTTAGGGATATGGCACTTGGCCTATGTGAGTTACTATGGATGGGGATTGTGCTAAAAGATTTGAAGATTGATGTCAAGGAACCAATCAAGTTATTTTGTGACAACCAATCAGCCATAAGCATTGCACATAATCCTGTACAGCATGACAGGACCAAGCACATTGAGATTGAGCGACATTTTATAAACGAAAAGCTTGAAAAAGGTATCATTCAAATTCCCTATGTTTCTTCTGAACAACAGGTAGCAGATTGTTTGACAAAAGGATTGCCAACTAGAAGATTTGAAGATCTAATATGCAAGTTGGGAATGATAGATATTTATTCACCAGCTTAAGGGAGAGTGTTGACATGAAAGGAAAGAAAAGAAGAAGAGGTTGCAGCCTATTTTTAGAATGTTTTATTTAAGGAATGATTTATTTTAGATTTTATCTTGATTAGATTAGTTTCTTAAACAGATTAGGAATCTTTCCTAATCCCATTGTATCATAATCTTTCCTAAATGTGTTGTAATCCTTCCTATTGTAAACTTTCTATAGCTGTAATTTCCAACCCTATAAGCAGGGCTGCACATAATGAATATTTATGCTTTTCGGTCGAAATCTTCAGTTTAAATTTTAGAATTTAAAATTTTTAATGATTTATTTAGATTTTATCTTTATCTATGGATTTGTTTAGAGGTTTAAAATTATCTTTTAGTTTCAGCATATAAGGCTTAGGACATAATTAGAAAAGCGGCTTTGAGTGATATTGAGTTCGAATTTTGCTGAACTTCCTCTCCCTGAATTTCCTCACTCTCTATTCCCTCTTCTTCTGTGTTTTCTCCCCTAATTCTTCTCTTTTTCAATCTTTCAGAAGTTTCTAGCTATCCATATCAAGTTGGTATCAGTGCAAACCATTCTAAACTTCCATCGGTATCACCATTACAGCAACCACTAGCTTTTCAGCAACAGCAGCATCTCTGGAGTTGTTGATTGAACAGCCATGTCACAAAATAAAACAGAATCAATCAACAATCTTCATCACAACCTTCACCACCAACTTACAGCAATAGCGCATCTTCAATTGATATGTCTTGCAGGATCTACAGCAACAAGCAATCAACAGTGTTCCAACATTAATCAATGGACCACTGCAAGCCATTAGCAGAAGCACACTATCCCAGAACCCAAGTGATACCCCAAACAAAGCCCCTGTCTTTACCATCAAACTATCAGAACCACAGGCCCTTGCTGACACTCTCCCAGAAGTTGTACCCATTACCAGCTGAAGTCCAACAAACCAGCATCAACCATCAGAACCACCAATGGACTCATCCACAGCCATCAGAATAATCAGACACTCTCTTTGAACCATTAGAAGCTTGTCAAACACCCTAGCCAAAGGCCTTGCTGGAGTCGGAAAGATTAGTCAACACCCTCACTGATGACAAAAGCTAAGTCGAATGCCATTCTATTATTGGTTGACTCTCATCACACAAACTTGCAGATTATAAAATTGTTGGCGTTGCTAAAAAAGAAAGTGGCTTTTGAAGGCTGCTATAATGCAGAACATCAAATAAGAAAATTTTTAAACAAGCAGCAGATCTCAAATATTCAAAGACTTTGTTGGGTTCCAGACTTGTATTATATATCACAGAATGCTGCCTATTTTTATCACACATGGTCTCATATTTTTAGTAATTAGTAGTACAGTAAATTAAAATGTAAAGCTGCTGCATGGTGCAACATCCTATATAATCTCATCCATGTCAAGCACTAATTTTCTTGCCCTACATGACAGTTTCAATAGCATTACGCATGCGAACTATTCCAACTGATGACCCATTTACAATATCCACTTTTTTATGCTGAATATGCATTACAACAAAGATTGCAACCATTGGCAATGCCAATGCGTAGCCCTCCCTCGAAGAAGAATTACAACAAAAAATCCTTATGAATTCATGCTCGAAGAACTTAACTTCCATCTGTCAATGATACCATCTTTTGACAATCATGAATACATGAGAATTTTTGTCCTGCAGGTCTCCTTAATTGAACAATTAAATGGAAAGCCACCGACTACTATGTAGATTCTCTATGATTGCAATAATAAGAATGCATGATACAACAGTTGTCCATGTCATTAAAGATAATGAGGATGTTGTGCTTGCCATTCTTAGGACACATAAACTTACCTGACCACTGAGAGTTGGATCTAATACCGCACCAAATATTAAGTTGGCACTCGGATCCACAAGATCATAGATAACCTCTGCTGCAGCATTAACCTATAGATATTTCATACAAAATCAAGAGTATATGTATCAACAGGAATGCCAATTTCTTAGATTCAGAAATATAGATAGATGGAGACTGTCCTGTTTAAGAATCAGAAAGATGCCAGGTTTGCTGCCACTGTAAGCAAACACCTAATAAGTTAAAACACAAGCAAAAATTGTCTATCATTCATGTAAGCTAGGAGGCACTTAGAATCTTTATTAGACATGAGCTATCTTCTTTGATCTCCCAAAAGGGAACAAAAATGGTAGGTTTATATAGGCTGCAGCTGGTTACCAAAAAAGTCTTTTGGACAAAATGTCTCTAAGAACTCACAGAAATAAGAGTATATAGGCACTCACAATTAACAATAAACTAAAAAGAATAAGAGCAAATATAGATAATGCAGAAAAGGGTTATTTCTTGTCAGCAACCATGTGCAGCAGTTTATGCTACAGATAACATGAACAATCTGGTTAGTTTTCTAGACAAAAGACCCTTTCTTTCCTCAAAGCATATGGCGCATGTGCACACACACATAGAGAAGATGAAAAGAAAGCAAAATCTGTGAATGGGCAGATAGAATCTATTTCTGGGTGTCCTTTTGGAGAGCCACCTCAGTCATCCATGGCTTCTTTACATGATTTCCCTTCAGGTAGTTGGTGTTGGAGTAAGATCTATGGTGGCGATGGTGGTCAGCAATAAGATAGTGCCACATTATGCGGCTGGACAATGGACTTTCTATGTCAATGCTGATGATGGCTGATATCTACAATACTCTAATCAGGAAGATACAAAAGGAGGATTCAAGATCATTACATAAAAATGGAGGCTAGGGCCCTAAGTACTTCATGACTAATTGCCCTTATTGGGATCAAAAGGCAGTAGTGAGGTATCATATAAAAGTGTATACATTTAAAAAGGTTTAGAGGTTGGCTCAAAATTAGTTCAGACAGGGTTATTGTCATGAACCTAGGGTTCATAACAGGTTTAAGAAGTAATTGGGGAGGGATTGAATTGGGGAAGAAGTCATAATTGAAATAGAACTGATAACAGAATGATTGGAGGAGGAAATGGAGCAGAAATGGGGGGAAGAAATCAGTAGAAAGGGAGAGAGTAATAGAGAGAAACGGAAGGGAGATTTAGAGAGAAATGTAGAGAGGAAAATCAAAGATTCAATATCAATTTTCAGCATATCATATCCCATCCGTTTACATAGCCTTATATAGGCATATTTGCTCCTAACTAACTGCATAACAGCACCCATGTGCTTCTAACCAATTGCCAAAATATCTAAAATATCTTCTAATAACTATTATCAACCTATTACTATATTGCCCTTCTATAGATTCTTGGGTCATGACAGTTATCTTCAGAAGATGGCCTAACAAAATACAAACACGTGAATATTATTATTACAAAGGTAAAACTCAACATTTGTTATCATGGGGCCGGGATAGAGAGAGACCTCGAACAAAGTTAAATCGCTACCACCAGTGATATTCCACACAATTCCAGTAGCCCTCTCTATGCCAATATCTAACAAGGGTGATTGGATGGCATTTAGTGCAGCATCTCTTGCTCTAGTTTTCCCTACATAAGAGCAAATTTGACAGATAATTCATATCTGAAGTTTGAGCTCTGATTTTGGCATACATAATCAGCCTAAGAAGATAGGAGAAAGAAAAAATGAAATTGGAAAGACTGCGTCTACTTTTATATCCACACATTTTACAATATTCCTGGAGTTCGTACATTGAACCCTTAGGTCACATCTGATGTCAATAGCATGATCAAAAAGCAGATGGTTGAGAACCCTACAATTGACTAAAAGACGAACAAGAATAAGTAATTACAGGGAAACTAAAGATTTAAAGGGTTGCTGGTGAAGCACAAAATGAGAAAATGGCCAAAATTTTGTAGAAGGGACAAAATTGAAGCTTTTGATTTCCTTTTCAGCCTATTGGAAAAGTATCCAAGAACACAACTGGAGTATTTAACATGTCAAACATCATTTATTCAAGCAGCTTCTTAGATTTACCAGTTGCAGTTCCAATTCCCATTAGTGAAGAACCTGCATTTGCCATAATAGCTCTCACATCAGCAAAATCCACGTTCACCAGCCCTGGGATCTGCAAGTGAGGGACATAACCGTGACTGTGATAAAAAGAGTGTAAGCCCCCAAGGCTACACATACAGGGAAAATCAGTTACCCTTGAAAAGATTAACAAAATCTGACTGGCATACTATAAATAATTTACTCCACGTAAAACAGTAGATATAGTCACAAAGAATTCTGGTATAAACAGCTTGCACTAGTGTCAACATCCAGGGATCAATGTTCTAAGTTATTTATACAGAAAAAATTAACAATTTAAGATGAAACTTCTATGCAAAACAATGATGACTGAACATAAGTGGTTGCTCATATGATTCCACAGGGATGTGCCTTTGTATTTGCTCAAAGCATATAGGTGGTTGTGGCTGAATACGCAGAGTGCACTGAAGATGTGGTCTAGTGCCACCCTTGCAGTAATTACACTACTAAATGAAAACAAAGTATACAGTGATTCATACTAAAATTATCTTATGCAAGCCAAAGGATGTCCAAAAAAAAAAAATCTCATGCTTAATACGGTATGCATAAAGAAAGGGAAGTCGGAATGAAAGGAAAACATCCAAACGAGAGGAAGATGCACATATATAGTAGCCCATTCTTTCTTTGGTTGAGTAGGAATGCCTAGGGAGGCATGAAGAGTACTCAATGGTTTTTAGCACGTCAACCTCCCACAATGTGGTGGGAAGAGAATTACAGGGCAACAATATAAAAAAAAAAAAAAGAAGAAACACTTAAATGATTAAATCATTAAATCATTCTTGGGAGGTAGGAATTTATGGGCCATAAAGGAAAACCCTCCCTAGCTTTGCTTCTTCATAACAAATAACACCAAAACATCTCCATGCCTTCTGTCTTCTCTATTTGCAACCTCTCCCCCACCTCCAAAGGTCACATTCTTCCTCCAACCAAACAGACTTAGGAGAAATAAGGACTTAACATTAGAAAAATGCTATTGGTACACCCATTTTGTACATCTTGGGCTACATAAGGGGGTATTATGACAAAAGAACCCCTCATGAGGCGCATAGAGGCACGTGAAGCGCATGTGAGGCGCAGGGTATTTTGGTCATAATACCCCCTTATGTAGTTCAAGATGTACAAAATGGGTGTACATCTAGCATGATTCCTTAACATTATTGTGCAAGTCTCAGTCTGAAAATTTTAAACAGATATAAAAAATTGAAAGTCTGATGACAAGTTATTTTGCACTTCATACCGTAATTATATCAGATATACCACGAACACCTTGCTGAAGAATATCATCAGCCAGGATAAATGCTTCTGTTACTGGGGTAGAAGGGGAAACTGCAGTCAATAACTTATCGTTTGGAATGACAATTAGTGTGTCAACATTTTCCCTCAGAGCTGCAATCCCTTCTTGGGCTTGAACTGTCCTCCTTCGTCCTTCAAATGAAAAAGGAGTTGTGACGATACTGACAGTTAAGATACCCATTGATTTTGCAATTCCCGCAATTACAGGTGCCCCTCCAGTGCCAGTTCCTCCACCCATTCCAGCCTGCAAAACGTAATTATAAGTTTTCATGGAAGAGGAACTCTAAAAACTATACAAGCAATAGATGAACGAGGGGCTTACATACATGATATAATTAGTAACCAAGTAATCACTTTGAACTCCAAAATCATCATGTAATGGCATTCTTTTGGAAAAAAAGATTGCCAATATTTCAATTTCATCCATAGGACAACATTACCTATTTGCATAGGGCACCAGACAAAATCTAAGAATATGCAAAGAGAAGGCCTGTCAGGTTTAAAGTAATTAAAGTAGGCAACTGTATTTAGAGTGCATTAGCATTCAGGAGTAAATGAATCATATATTGCGCAGAGAAAAGAAAAGTCAAGCAATTATGTACCAGAATAGGCAGGAATATATGCAGAAGACAAGGCACTAGCTAAATTGTCAAGATCTAAAGAAAAAACCTAATGTAAATAGGACCATGCATGTAAATGAAACCAGTATTGAATCCGCATTGAGCCAAAATATTTGACATTGAAGTGGTAGTTTGTCTTGCCTGCCTCTTCACTGTGAAAGAATCTAACTGAATAGAGGCCAATGAATTTATCAGAATTTCTTAGGCCTTCAAGGTAGAAAATGTTTCCTAAAGAATTTCAGACAATGAGTGGAGCTGAGACCAAAAGATAATGAGAGAGAATTTATTGGCACCACTTAGAGGGATTAAAGCTTGATGATGATTTTTTATTGACACCTACTCAAATCACCAACTAATGTATCAATAAACACTATAAGATGGAAACTTACAAAGGTAATAACATCAGAACCCTGAGACTTACAGTCACAAAGACCATGTCTGCACCAAAAACTGCCTCTTCTATTGATTCTTTGCTTTCCTTGGCAGCATTCATTCCAATATCTGGGTTCCCACCAGCACCAAGTCCTCTGGTAAGTTGTTGACCTATTTGCAACCGATGCCTTGGAAGTGCAGGCGACATCCTCATGGACTGAGCATCTGTATTAACAATCCAAAACTCGACGCCCTTCATTGCACTTTCTATCATGCGATTAACCGCATTTGATCCACCACCTCCAACACCAATTACTTTGACCTTGGCTTCATTGCAGTTACTCACACTCGATGAATCTCTCAAGCTTTCAGCGACACTTGCACTTGGATCATCATCTCTTTGATTAGTCACCATGTTAATCCCCTCACCTCTAAGCATTGAAATTTCGGGATGCAGATCCAGAAATGGATCCTTACTACGATATTGGCTGACACTGTGGGAATCAGCCGAGCATTTAAACCGAGAAGAGTAAAAAGTATTCTTTTGGGTTCGGATAGAACCTAAGATCCCATTCTTGTCATCAAACACCTTCAAAAAGCTTGCTCTTCCATATTGTCCATCCACAGAAAGTCTCCCTCCATGAACAGTTAGAACCCCAGTTGCACTTCGAGTATCAGGAGGTGTAAAATAAGGTGACAAACACGTAGCCATTGCAGCAAACTAAAAACGTCCAAACTAAGGTAACCTTACTATTTATAAGAGACTGAGAAACATAATTGACTATTTGCCAAAATTGCACTCAAATATTTCTTCTAGTACCTGTAAATGAATGACGGAAAAGAAGGAATGCAAGTAAACACAGAGATACACCGGCTGAGTCGTCAGACGAAGTAAATAATTAAAATATGCAAATTGCGTAAAAGAGCCATTAACTGAAACCCATAAATACGTCCCAGTAATGGGAAAAAGAAAATCGAGAAATCAGAATCTTGGTAGTGTACGAGATCAATATCAACCCTAAAGCATTATCAAGAAATGAAATGGTGCAGAAGAGTACCAAAGAGCAATGCCCGGATCATCCGAAGAGAAGAGAAGAGGAATGAGTTTGGGGGTTGCTTTCCTCTTTTGGTGAGTTTGCTGTAGAATCGCAACACTTCACTCTTCACATGCTACTGTTTTGGTCTCGGGAAAGAGTATATCGACGACTAGTCCACATTTGACATTTCAAAGTCCCAAGCTTTGTCTCTTTGGGAATTCAGTGGAAGAGAGAAACAACTGAAAAAGAAAGAAACAAATCACCCTTACCGAGGATAGGGAAGTGGTAAAACTCTAAAGTTTTAAGTAAAATATTAAGATTTAAATTAATATAATAATTTAAAAAATATAATTATTATTAGAAGTTAGTATTAGTTAAAAGGCACTAATAAAATTAAAAGGTAAATTTCAAGTAAATTGCATTAAATACCCAACTCTAAATATATATAGATTGTGATCGCATTTAAATTTATTTTAGAGGTATATTAAGGGAAAGCTCACCCTCTCTTGAAGATTAATCAAAGGAAATTTAGATACCCCTAAATGAATAAAAAAAAAGTTAAGAGAGAAATTACATCCCCAAAGAAATTAAGATTTAAGGTTGTAGAAAATTATTTTTTGTTTTCAATTTCATTTTATATTCTCATTCATTGTTGAAATTACAAAAACTTTAAAGTCTAAAGTATAAGGAGGTATTTAGTTATAGAAAATAATTTTTAGTTTTCAGCTTCAATTATTTTTTATTTTTAACTTTATTTTATGAATTGAAAGTTTTTAAAAATAAATATTATTGCTTTTTAAAAAAATATTAGAGTATATTTAGTTATAGAATTAAAGTTAAAAAATTAAAAGATAATTTTTTTAAAAAATAAATTTGTAGTACTAGTCATTTTCCTTATCTTTTGAATTCTATAAGAAAAAAATATATCTTTAAGACCTTTTTGAAATTAGAATAATTTAGAAAATGATTTTTTAAAAAAAGATTTTTATTTTCCTCAATTGGAACAAGTTTTTTAATGGTTTTAAAAATGTAAAAAAAAAATTATGAAACCGAACATGCACCGAATATTTTTAACAAAAAATCACAAATTTTAAATATCAAATTCTAAATGAAAGGGTCAACCCATTTTAAATAGACTTTTAGATAAAATATAATTAAAACATTAAATAAGAGATAGTTGGCCCATTGTATTATATTAATGGGGTGACATGTTAAAAAACCTGATCGATGTTTTAACATTTGACTTATCTATTTTTATTAATAAAGTAATTGAAAAATATAAAAAAAAATAACCTTGCGTTCTCTTTAATTTTTTTAAATTATTTTTAATTTTTAATTTTCTAAAATAATAAAAATACGTTCTCTTTACTATTTTTAAAAATAAATTTTTGAAAATAAAAAAATTATAAAAAAACTCAGAACAATAAAAAATTATTTTGAGTGTTTTCATCCAAAATAAACTCTAAACTCAAAATATATTTATTTATTTATTTATTAATATTTTATTATTGTAATAGGAAAAAATATTACAAAATTTATTAACTTTAAAATATATATATTTTTTAATAATATATTAATATTAAATATTTATAATGTACTGAATAATTAAATTTATTGAATAAAATATCATTAAAAAATTATTTTTAAAATTTTAAAGAGAACGCGTTTTCTAATTTTCTATTTTGAAAAATAGTTTTTTAAAATGACAAAAGAGAAAGTGTTTTTAATTTTTTAAAAATAGACTACTAAAATAGAAAACTGAAAATGAATTCAAAACTTAAAATTGAAAATTAAAAAATAAAGAGAACGCACCCTAAATGTTTTATATGCTTATTGGGGATAATTTTCTTTTGTATTTAAATGCCTATTTTACTTAATATTTGTTTTTTCTATATTATTTTACATATATGCATTAAAAATTTTAAATTCTATTTTTTGGATGGAATTTGTGTTATCTCTTCTCAATTTATTTTTTCCTTTCTTGTCTTATTTCTTTTCTATCAACCTCCCTTCTATTCCCTTTAGGCTTGTCAATGGATCTAATTTCCATTAAAATCAAACCCAACCCAAACTAAAGTGAAAGTATATTCAAACTCACACAAAAACGAATCGAATATGTTTGGGTTGGATCAAATCCACTATATAATATAGAGTATAAATTTAGTCTAAAAACCAAATCCAATCAAAAGGGTAGACATGTTTATTAAGAGAGACTCTTTCAATCAACCATAATTATAATGCTAAAAACTAAAAGAATAGAGAAAATGATACTTAAAGACCAAAGAAAACAATTTTTTTAAAAAAGAATGAAGATGTAAAATGATATTTAAAGGTCGAAAACTAACAATTCCAACAATAAAAAAATAGAGATGGCCATTGGAATATGGACATTAGGTAATTATTTATACATAGTAATAATGAAATGAACATTAATTATTCACTATGTCACACTGATATTCAATTAAAAAAAATATTATAATCGAACATATTATTATGAAATTCTAATAAAAATACAAATCATTAGGTAATTTTCTAATACTTATAGAATTTAAGTGAAAGCCATGTGTAGCAAGGTTATATTGTCTAATGCATACTAAAATATAAGGAAAAATATTTACTAACATGCCAAGGGAGATCCTTTTATAACACATATATATAATTTATATAAATAAACATGACCTTAGTAGTAGTCTTAACTTAAATCAATTTCAATTAACGTGCATACGTTACGAATTTGACAAATCATTGCGAAAACCAACGACAACCAGCTTTGAAAAATAATAAATAATATTAAAAAATGAAGAAATAATAAATCCATCAAATTCTAAAATGAGATCATGGCTTGTGATAAAAAAAAAAAAAAATCATATAAGCACACACATGAATATTTATAAAGTGTTGTTGGCTAGATAAATAATAAATTTATAATTGATGAAAAGTGTCTGTTCTAAACTTCTAGTGTTTAGAAGACTTGTAAAATAGTGTCTCCCACACAGAATTTTCTTATATGTTAAAATGCAGAAATAGTAGAAGTATAGTTTGAATAGAATTACGAGCACACCTCAATTAGAGGAATTACTTCATATTCATAAAGGGTGAAATTAATAGGTAAAAAAGTACTTACATCTCTCGAAATCATCTCTTTTGAATTTTTAAGTAAAGATATTAGAGGTAAGTTTGACACATTCTCTTAAACAGTCTCTTGATGACCATGCCGGAGGGGCTTGAGAAGACAATCGTTAGGGTTTCCTACTATTGAGAAAGGCTTTAGGAATTGGGTGATAGGAAAGAAATTCCTAACTCCTGATAGTATTAGGAGAGATAAATGAGAAGAGTTACTCGAGTTTTCAAGAAATTTTTTTAAGATAAGTCAGATGAAATTTCCGAAGAAACTTCACTTAGGGGCATCTAAAAAATACTTTTAAAGTCACACAAAGCCACACAGGGGACCTAGTCATCCTAAAGAGTCTTAAAATGTCTCTCGGAGGTTGCCTTCCTAAGATGGCATCCCAGTGACCCTTAGGGCTTTTTTTTGTTTGACCTTTCTCACTTGAGTTTGGACTTGCTTTTTAACATGTATGAATACTTTAAAAATGGAGTAAATGTTTATAAGTCCTGAGACATTAGACATAAACTCATAAATATTAAAATTTTAAAATATTTAAAAATAAAAAATATATATCATTGATGGTATCCAAAAAGTCCAAATTTAAAAGATAAAACTCACGAAATTTTATTTTCAAACCCTAATTTGGAATGATTAAACCCTTATCAACACATCCTAAGATAATTAAACTCACAAATTTGGAGATTTCGACTCAATGAGTTCGTCACCAATCCAAAATATTCAAGTTTGAGTGTCAAAAGTTATGCCATCATTAATTATAAGATCAAAAAATATATGAAAAATATTAAAAATTTAAAAACATGTATATATAGAGAAAGAGAGAGAGAATGAATGAAAAATAATAAAATAGTTATATTTTAAATTTTAAAAAAAATTAATGTGGATGCCTCGAACCCGAACATCACTCTTCAGGAGTAATATTCTTGTTATCATAAAATAACAAATAAGAGTAAGATATTAAGGTGTGTTTGATTGCATTACCTAGAATTTAATTCTAAATAATGTTGTCTAGAAAACAAAAACCACTACACCCCATTGAAAAATGAATTCCATGAAAAGAAGTTTTAAATGCTTGTACCATATATATTTTTCCATAGAAAAGTAAAAAGTGTTCGATTGTTTTTCATAGAAAATGTGTAATAATTATATATTTTTTATGATAAATGTGTGCAATCAAACACACTCAAAGTTTCACAATCTAAATTTACTAATTAAAAATCAAAGTGTCAAACAACTATTACTCTCATTATATTATGTAATATATTATCGTAATCAATTTAAGATACATATCGATATACATTTATTAAGCTTGATATCATATGCATGAATAACAAAGTCTCATTGCTTGGGGGTAAAGAAAAAGAAAATGGGAAAACAAGGTAATAGTGATTAATTGATGATTAGCCATAAAGTGATTAAAGTAATTTTACCATTTTTGTCCATTGCTTGCTTTATTATCAGCTCTTTAGTAAAAGGTTGGTATATCAAAAGAATTGAACCTAAAAGCACTGCCAGCTCTACCCAAATCATCATGAGCCCAAGATAATTCCTCAGTCACTAACGTGTGGCATCATTAATGAATTTAGACAAATATATTTATTTAAATAATATTTATTAACTAAGATATAAATAAAAAAAATAAAATATAAAAAGTATTACTAATAAAAGTATTTTTTTTTATATTTGTTAAATTTATTTGACAACTAGTATAAAAGAAATCACATGACTTCTTATTTGAGTTTTATTTAAGTAAATTTATCTTTCTTTTTTCTGGATAAATTTATTTTGATCCTTATAGATAAAAAAAATAATGTATGTATTTTTTAGTACATTCTAAAAAATTTAATAAATAATTTAATAAAAATCTTAAAATATTTCACAAACTTATCTTAATCGGTCCATATATTGACCAATTTTTATCTTGATTAGAAAAGTATTATAATCTTTTCTTGATAAGATCTTATCTTACTCATTTTAACAAACGATATTTAATGTGATAGATAAAAGAGTAATTTATTTTAAATAATTGTGGTATTTAATGAAAATATTTCAAATAAATACGATATCCATGTTAATCTTACCTAAAATAAAAATTCTAAATGAATAAAAGTCTTTAACTATCGAGTTCTTTTGTAAAAGAGAAACTATATTTGAACTATATAATTTAAAAAAATAAAGTGAATTTTGATGAATTTTTAAAAATATTATTTTGATATTTATTTGTAATACTTTTAATAATACTTATACATTAATGTTATATATTTATATTGATGCAATACAAAATACGTCACACATTAATTAATGTAAAAATGTGGGTATCAAAATAGTATTTTCGGATTTTTTTAAATAAAAAAAGGGAGTGAGGTGAATTTTGATGAAAAATACAAGGGGTGTGAAGTGTAATTTCTCTAAAATCTCATCTTGTCACGTGCGAGGGACTTTCCCACACGAGTCCATGACAGAGCAAAAACAGAGATAGAGAAGTCGTCACGCGTCTGGTTCAGCTTGACCTCCATTTTCTTTCCTTTCCTTTTCATATATTTTCATTTTCTGTATTGAATCAGATTCCAACTTCTTTCACATCCTCCGGACCTTCTCTTCAGTTTCATCGATTCCTTGGTTTCTCAATTCCATCTCTAGTTCTAATGTATCTTTCAGATACGTACTGTTGGGGGCTTGAATTTGACAGCCCATCGGTAAGTTCATGACCATCTGATTCTCTCGGTAAGCAACCAGATCTTGGAAGTTTAATCCTCTCGATTTTTCAGTTTATATCTTACTTTATACTTTATATTCTATGTGTATTTCTTGATTTTTTGGTTTGGTTGCAGGACTGTAATTTGACAGGGCCGGCTTGGTCGATTGATGGGAGTTCCATTGGAATCTTATCGTCCTGTTGCGTTTTCATTCTGAACTTTACGTATTACTTGATTTTGGTGTTTGCTAGCAAAATTGGCTTATTTATATGGAAACACTAGCAACTGGATTTTTGTTAGTATCTTGATACTAGGTTTGCGTGCGGAGGATTGGGTTCGTTGGGTTTTGGTTGATTACTGTCTTGAAAACTCAAAAGGTTTAGTTGGGTTTTCTTTTGATTTCTTGATTGAAGACGGTGTTTGGAAGATATGGTTGATTGTTTTCTTGGTTATTGTCTATCTTGAATGTAATTTATCCTGTGCTGGCAACAAAAGTTCTTTCTGGTGACCTGCATTGTAGTTATAAGCTGGCTGGGTTTTGCCACTTTGGGAGTCACTGATTGAATTTGGTGGAGTGTAGACCGTTCACCTTTGTTTCTGAGTCTTTTGATTAGGAATGGAGTACCTTCCTGTTGAAGTCATTGGTAACATACTATCCCGGCTTGAGGAAGCACGAGATGTTGTGATAGCGTCAACAACCTGCAGGAAATGGCGAGAGGCTTGGCAGAACCATCTCCGTACCCTTTCTTTCAATTCGAGTGTCTGCCCCATATTCCATGATCTCACGGCAAGTAGATTAGAAATTTTAATTACTCAAACAATTCTCCAGACCACTGGACTTCAATGCCTATCAATTATTATGGATGACGTTGATGAGTTCTCAGCTGCCCCAGTGATTGCTTGGCTGATGTATACCAGAGAGACCTTGCGCCAACTACACTATAATGTAAGGACAACCCCTAACATTAATATTCTTGAAAAATGCGGTCGACAAAAGCTGGAAGTATTGGTTTTGTCTCATAATTCTATCACTGGTGTTGAACACAGCTATCAGAAATTTCCTTGCTTGAAGTCTCTTTCGTTGAGTAATGTCACTATCTCAGCATTGGATTTGAGTCTTCTGCTTACTGCCTCCCCAAAAATTGAGGTATTGTCCCTAACCAATCTAGATATTGCTATGTCAGATACACAGACAACAATGGACTTGAATAGTGTCTCTTTGAAGGATATATATGTTGAAGCTGTTAGTTTGGACAAGTTCATATTGGAGGCAGATAGCCTTGAGAAGTTGCACTTGAAAGATTGTACTCTTGAGGTTTTTGAACTTGTCAGCAAGGGGACCTTGAGATTTCTCAAGATTGATGATGTCAGTGTCATCCAAATTGAAATAGGTGAAGGTGCCGAAAATCTTGAGGTTGTGGATGTTAGTAATTTCACAATCATGTGGCCAAAGTTTCATCACATGATATCTAGATCATCCAAATTGAAAAAGCTTCGGCTTTGGGGCGTTGTTTTTGATGATGAGGATGAGGTTGTGGATCTAGAGACAGTATCTGCATGTTTTCCTTTGTTGAAGCATCTTTCCTTATGCTATGATCTAAAGGATGGAGCAGTTCATTGCGGCCTGCAAGGCTCATTTCAATTTGAAAATGTGGTTGTGTTGGAGCTAGGGTGGACCGTGATTAATGACCTGTTCTCACACTGGGTTTCAGAATTTCTTGAAAGATGCCCCAATCTTAGGAAGCTGGTCATCTATGGTGTTGTATCTGAGGCCAAGACTCATGAAGAGTGCCAAATGTTAGCCAATTTTACCTCGTCCATTGTTAGGCTTATGAGGAAATATTTGCATGTGGAGATACAGTTTGAATATGAATGATGATAAACAAGGTTTCTGGGAACTCAAGTTTTGGTGAAGTTTGGGTTGTACAACAGGTATTAGACACTCAACAGAGATTCTGATATCCTCTTCATTTGGAAAAATGTTTCATTTTCTTCTCCTTCCAGCATAAATTTTTGATTGAACAAATGTATATCTACCCCATTAGTTGTGTAGAAGGTCATGTTGCCCTTAGTTTGATTTTATCTTTCTTCCTTGGATTTAGGCAGAATCTTTTCAATCATTTTGTTTTCTTAATGTTGGTAAGACTCCCTCTATATTTCATTTTTGGTACAGATTCTATGTTCTTCAATATTTTCTGTGC
The DNA here is from genome assembly GCF_014633365.1 of Diospyros lotus. NCBI lineage: Eukaryota > Viridiplantae > Streptophyta > Magnoliopsida > Ericales > Ebenaceae > Diospyros > Diospyros lotus. Next base: position 4,980,436 of record NC_068351.1, on the reverse strand, counting down.
TGAGCAATTCTCGTCCAGTTCATATGCTTTTGATTCTTGTTTCATGTGCTTTATGACATTGGATCTGTATGCTGTGTTTCATTCCTTTAATGTTCTGGAATGCAAGTCATAGTTCAGTGTTAAACATGCTTACTTTTGGACCTTTCTTAAAATTCTTAAAAGAAGTATCCATGACACCTCATGCTTGGTCAGCAAATATAAGGAGGCAATAATAAGGTTTTAGCTGAGTTTTGGCCAACTTTTGATTCCTTTTCTTTGTATGCCTTATCTAGCTGCCAAAAACTTAAGAAAAAAAAAAAAGGTTCACTGAAGTTGGCGCAGGAAGAAAGTTGAAGAAACAAGGTATACAATGCAGTGTGTGGCTAGATGTTGTAAAACTGGGTAGATGTGCCGGTCTCATAACCTTTTATGGTTTATTATCTCCGATATCATGTATGACCATATACTCTTATAATACTTCCTTCTCTTTTTGGAAAAATTGTTGATAGTTTGTTCATACTTTATGGTCTACTGGTTATCATCGTAAAAGTATGCCTGGTTGTGGAAAGAAACAAGAGAGCTTTTGAGGATATTGAAGGCCCTTTCGCATTTTTTTTAAGAAAACCATCCTTGTTTCCCTCTTTTTATGATCTGAAGCGGATCCTTCCTTTCATCTGTCTTCTTGTACCCTATTCTTCAATGAGTTTGTTGATTAGATATATCACGTCATATTTTCTTGTTTTGTTTCTCTTTATACATGTTCCACTCCATTATTGGCCGTTCTTTGTTAACATTACATACCAAAAAAAGAATAGTAACAACTGCACCAATAATTACCCAACTCTTAACACCAAGTTTACTTGAATTATTGGCAACAGTCTACTCCAAAGCTAGACACCTTTTTATTTACTGAACTACCAACTTCAGTTCTGCTGGTTACGGTACAAAATTCCATTATGTTGAATTCGTTCATTTTCTTGATTGTTGCCTTAAGATTTGGAAATGGATTGGATTGACTCGTGTCATGTTGACCTGTAAAAACCAGTTCTTTTCTCATGTCTTCAATGGTTAGATCCATCTGAATGTCTTTTTCCCTCAATTATCTTGTGTACCCAGCATCAGTTGTTGCTGTTGTTTAGCTATATCATACGTTATGCTCTTATGATTTATTTATCTGCCCCTGCTAAATGTAGAGATGTCGCAAACCATGCTCTTCATTTGCTTACCTCATTTATTGGCAGTACGAGTTCTCTTTTACCAGATTTGCAAATAATTTACATGATCCCAAGCTTCTATTTTGCTGGTTCATCGAGTTGTTGTACCTTTCATGTTGCTTCTATTATGTTGGCTCATCTGAGTTTTTGTACCTTTTAATGTTGCTTATGTTTTGTTGTTCATCTTTGAGGTTTTGTACCTTCTAATGGTGTTTGATAACTATTTGACTTCTCGACATAGAACCCATTCAGAATCTTGGACCCATTCTAGGACTTGCAATTCATCCAAATAGCAAGCGCTCTTTATTACATGCTTGTCGCTCTTACATATGAACATATTTCTTTAAGATGAAGCTGCTATCTTATCCCTCAGCCCTCTTCATCCTCTCCGCGCCTGGTCGTGAAGAATGTTCCAGGAAGTAATATATACCCCTAAGGGAAATCTGAATTGACTTGGGGCTCTTTTTTGTCTCTTTCAATTTTTTATTTTGAGCGTCTATTTTAAGATTATTAAAAATGTATTCTTTTTATCTGTAGCATTTTCTGTTTTTTGTAAATTTTGAGCATGCTTGTAATAAAAATAACTAAAACAATTTTAGTTGTTTTGAATCTTATTTACAAATTTTTTCCTTGTTTTTTAAAATATATTTTTAAAAATATAAAAAAAATATTTTTTTACTGTTTTAAAAAATAAAAATTGGTATGGAAACAATAAAGAGAATAGGATTTGAATCATGCTAGATGTACACTCATTTTGTACATTTTGGACTACATAAGGGGTATTATGACCAAAATATTCTGCGCTTCATGAGGGATTTTTTTGTTATAATACTCTCTTATGTAGCCCAAGATGTACAAAATGGGTGTACCAATAGCATTTTCTAAGATTTTACATTGAGTTCTTTTACAGGGCAGAAAAGTTGACAGACAGACTTACATAATGGGGGTTAAAATACTAAAATACCTCTCATTCACATTGTATTGAAAAAAGTGCAATGTAATGTGGGCGATGACATTTTAATCTTTTAGCTCCCATTCTGTAAGCTTGTCTGGCAACGTTCATCTACAAGGCCAGACAAGTTGACAAACAAACTTATAGAATAAGAGTTAAAATATTAAAATACCCTTCACTCATATTGCATTGAAAAAAGTGCAATGCAATGTGGGCGAGAGCATTTTAATTTTTTAGCTTTTATTCTGTAAGTCTGTTTGGCAACGTTCTTCTACGAGGTCAGATAAGTTGACAGACAAACTTATAAAATAGAGGTTAAAATACTAAAATATTCTTCACCCACATTGTATTGAAAAAAGTGTAATACAATGTGGGTGAGTGCATTTTAATCTTTTAGCCCCATTCTGTAAGTATATCTGGTTCTCATGAATTTTTCTTTTATATTTTTATGTTTTCTCGGGATGAAAAGCATGTTATAACAATTCTTAAAAATCTTTTTTTTTTTTTTTTTTGCTTATTGGTTAACTTATCTAATAGATAGGTAAATAAGAAAAAAAAAAAAAAAAACAATTTTCGATGTCTTGCCTTGTGGGTGTCCAGTTGATTGGTGATAATGGAACCAATATTAAGTGGAAATCATCATTTTTCTCTCAATCAATCCCCAGCCCGTTATTGGTCAACTTGTCTAATAGATAGATAAAGAAAGAAAAAAAAAAAAAAACTATTTTTGATGTCTCTTGCCTTGTGACATGTGGGTGTCCAATTGATTGGCGATAATGGAACCCAATATTAAGTGGAAATCATCATTTCAATCCCCAGCCTTCTTCATTCACAAGCAACATCTCCAGAGATTCACCCAATGTTCATCCTTGTGTTATTCTCCCAACTCATCACTTTCATAACTTGTTTAATTCACCATTTGCATTATATGCATGGTCATATCAACTTGGCTGTAAAAAAATAATTTGTTTAAAAATGCATTATATAACATATTATGATGGCATATCATGTATGCGTATGTTGAATGGTATGGAGCATATCATGCATGGGTTCTTCATATATTCATGATGGCAAAGGCATGGATTGATCAAACCCGCGGCAGCATGCTGCAGCCCATTTGCAGAAAAGCATGGGCCATCATGAGAATCATCGTCATGGCCCATCTTACAGGATCATTCATTCTCATCACCTTCTTGTTTCATTATTATAAAAAGTAATATTTATTAAGAAAAAAAAAAACCAATTTAGCTCTTCAATTTTTTGATTCCTATACTCTTTTTTATTCATGTTGACCTCTAAATTATTTAATTTAAAGATAAATTTGAGTAAAAAATTAATGTCTTAAAAGCAAAAAGTTAAAAGTGAATCTAGCCTTTTACCATATATTAAAAGATAAATTACTGTCACACTAAAGTTTCTTATAAAATTACATAATTTTTTTATAACATTAGTGTGGTGTTTAAAATTACATAATTTAACCCTTATATCAAATTAAACTAACTTCTTAGCACAGGAATAAGATATATTTTTATAATCACACATTGTTATAAACTTTTGACTTTTTGTACATATAATAATAATTTCTGTACAACTATTCTACTTATTCATAATCATGGCTATTGTACACATGCGTCCAATGCAACCATAAAGTTGAAGACAAAGTTGGCTTAAAATCCGCGACTTGGAAGCTGGAAGAATTCGTAATATTCCAAGTGAACGCGGGGACAGTTCAGTAATTTTACCGACGAGCCAGTTCTATAAATTTCGTTACTTCGAATGTCACACCTCGTATCGTCGAATCCTAGGAAACAAAATGTCTCCGCAACTAACTGTTTTGTTCGTCCTCATCTACCTCCATTGCCACATAGCGTTGGGGTCCGACCCGGACCCGGTTCAAGATTTCTGCATTCCCAACCTCAAAGTCGGCGCCATTCTGACCGCCCGGCTCGACATTCTGCCCTGCAAGAACGCCACCGAGGTGGTGCCGGAGGACTTCGTCTTCTCCGGTATCAGACTCCCGGGAAACTTCTCCGACACTGGCCTAGCCTCCATACCCGTTAGCCCGGCTGTTTTTCCGGGTCTGAACACGCTGGGGATGTCGTTCGCACGCGTCGACCTCAAAGTCGGCGGTATAAATCCTCCCCATTTCCACCCCCGAGCCACCGAGATCGTCCACGTGGTTCAAGGCCAAGTCTACTCGGGCTTCGTGGACTCAGCGAACCGGGTTTTCGCCAAGGTGGGTTGTTAATTAGAATATATATATTTTCCGTCATCTTACAAAACTTTTTTATCACTCAAATTAACTTCATTGATCTTTTCTATCTTTTCGTTTACAAAAGGTGATCGAGGGAGGGGAGGTAATGGTGTTTCCACGAGGGCTGGTCCATTTCCAGATGAACGTCGGGAAGTCGCCGGCGACGATTTTTGGGAGCTTCAACAGTCAGAATCCGGGCATGCAGAGGATCCCGTCCGCCATTTTTGGGTCTGGAATCGATGACGAGCTCTTGGAGAAGGCATTTGGGTTGAGTTCCAGGGAAATTGGGATGATGAGGAGAAGGTTTTTTCCTAAGAAAGTGAAGAGTTGAAAGGGCAGTTTCGTACGTACGTACCGTGAGGTTGGTGTGGGATTTGTGTTTCCATCTTGAGGAAAGTAATTATAATTTCTGAAATGTAATTCATTCCAACAGAGATTTCGAAAAAGATTGTGATCAAGGAAATTAAGTTGGTTCCAGAGGGAAGTGCAACCGGACCTTCACTATTACGGACTGGACCCAGCAAAATTTATACTGGCTATATTCAGGCCTTTTATTTATTCATATTCATTTTATAATGGATGCATACTTTTTATATTTTCTCTCAATATATATATATAATCATGTTATGTTGATTGCGTTAAATAATTCTTATATTGTTTGATGTGATCGGAATGGATCCCACACTCAAGAGGTCAACATCTCCTTTATTTTATTCGTATGAGTAAGAGTTATTTGACTCAAATATTAGAATAAAATCTTTATATATATAAAAGTAAGATAATTTTAAAAAAAGAAATTTTTCCCCAAAACTTGCATTAATGATTTACAATTAATACTTATTGTATTAATAATTTATATTTTATAATTTGCATTAATAATTTAAAATTTTCAATTATTTTGAAATAATAAGTAATAATAAAATTTTCCTCCAAAACTTACATTAATGATTTGTATTTAGTACTTATTGCATTAATAATTTACATTTTGTAATTTGTATCTTTATATATATAAAAGTAGGATAGTCTTGAAAAAAGAAATTTCCCCCCAAAACATGCATTAATGATTTATAATTAATATTGATTGCATTAATAATTTAAAATTGGACCCTGCTATTTGGATAGAATCGGTCCAGATAGAATTGTCCTTTTTTGTCATTTTAATTATTGATGTTAGGATAATTATGTCATTTAACATTTTATTTACCAACAATACCCTCTTCAGTCACAATTCAAAATTTTATTCTTTCTCTTTCTTGTTAAATTTAAATTTTAGTCTCTCACCTCATTTAATGAATTTTTAGAATTCCAAGAGTTACAATGACTTTAAATACGGATTATTCTACTTTATTTGAATTGTTTGACTCACGAAATCACTAAAGACATCAAATAATAAAAATATCAATAATAAAATCCACCCAATAATTCAGGTAAACCTCAATTTCTGGCAGACTGCATCTAAATGCAATCCGCCAGATGCAGTTGCAACCTGCCAGCGGGCTGCATCATATATGCAGCCCGTGCATCCCAGCGGGTTGCATATATGATGCCGTCTGCCAGATGCACTGGCGGACTGCATCATAGATTCAGTGTCACTAAAAGAAGGTAAATATGCATGCACTTAGTCAAAAATTTTTTGTTACGCGTGAGCACATTGAGAAGGGGGCGTGAGTTTTGTGGAAAAATCTATACACTCACCCCTATAAGCTCATGTCAGGTAATATATTGTTATTTAACGTGGGCAACATAACAATTATATTTGTTGAGATGTTTCAGCTCTCTATTTACATTTAAAATTTTTTATATTTACTAAATTCAATATTTTTTATCACACAAAAATATAAATTCTTAGCAAAAAAAAAAATAATAATACATTTGTAAGATATGTGTACCCTTTAAATTAATTAAGACAGTAGGTCCTAAGTTTGGTTCTCATTATTCACTTGTTTAAGCGATTATTTGTTATAAAATTTACAATTTAACAAGAGGAGAGCTAATAGTGTTGTTTTGCTATCACGGGTTGACATTTATTTATTCTTAAAATGAATATTGTATCTAATAGGCATTTCCCAGCAGGTTGCATATATGATGCAGTCCGCCAGATGCAGGCTGGCGGACTGCATCATATATGCAGCCCCTGTGCATCCTAGCTATGATGCAGCCCGCCAACGCTGCATGCAATCCGTCTAATATGGGTAGAGTTTAATATAGACGAAGTCCGCCCGTTCAATTCGAGGCAATGCGGTAATTTTAAGATGATAATATTTTTATGATTTGATGTCTTTAGTCATCTCGTGCGTCAATTAATTCGGACAAAGTAAAATAATTCATGAATGAAATAAAATAGAAGGAGAATGCAAAGAAAATATATTAATTACGGTCAATCGTGTGCTGCCACCTAAGTGTCATAATTGTCATTATTCATTTTCATAACTAATTTTGTTTGCTTTGGAAATGTGCAGCTTTAATGTGTTGGACAGTAATTTTAGACGAGAGTTTTAAGTAAGGAAGCATACGAGTGAAGAGTTAGAATTTTTATAAGGTTAAAATTGTCTTTCTATTTTGTTTAATATAATTAAAATATTATAAAATAATATAAAACAAGCATTAAATGTCTTTCTATCTGGATAGATTCTATCCAAATAGATTTACCGTTTAAAATTTTCAATTGCTTTGAAATAATAAGTAGTAATAAAATTTTTCCCCAAAACTTGTATTAATGATTTGCGTTTAGTACTTATTGCATTAATAATTTACATTTTATAATTTACATATTTATATATATAAAAGTATGATAGTCTTCAAAAAAGAAATTCCCCTCCAAAACTTGCATTAATGATTTACAATTAATACTGATTGCATTAATAATTTGTATTTTGTAATTTGCATTAATAATTTAAAATTTTCAATTGCTTTGAAATAATAAGTAGTAATAAAATTTTCTCCCAAATTAATGATTTGCATTTAATACTTATTGCATTAATAATTTACATTTTGTAATTTGCATCTTTATATATATAAAAGTAGGATAGTCTTCAAAAAAGAAATTTCTCTCCAAAACTTACATTAATGATTTACAATTAATACTTATTGTATTAATAATTTACATTTTGTAATTTGCATTAATAATTTAAAATTTTCAATTGCTTTGAAATAATAAGTAGTAATAAAATTTTCCCCCAAATTAATGATTTGCGTTTAGTACTTATTGCATTAATAATTTACATTTTGTAATTTGCATCTTTATATATATAAAAGTAGGATAGTCTTCAAAAAAAAAATTTCCCTCCAAAACTTACATTAATGATTTACAATTAATATTTATTGCATTAATAATTTAAAATTTTCAATTGCTTTGAAATAATAAGTAGTAATAAAATTTTCCCAAAATTAATGATTTGTGTTTAGTACTTATTGGATTAATAATTTACATTTTGTAATTTGCATCTTTATATCTTTATATATATAAAAGTAGAATAGTCTTCAAAAAAAAAAATTCCCTCCAAAACTTACATTAATGATTTACAATTAATACTTATTGCATTAATAATTTACATTAATAATTTAAAATTTTCAATTGCTTTGAAATAATAAGTAGTAATAAAATTTTCCCTCAAATTAATGATTTACGTTTAATACTTATTGCATTAATAATTTATATTTTGTAATTTGCATCTTTATATATATATAAAAGTATGATAGTCTTCAAAAAAATATTTCCCTCCAAAACTTACATTAATGATTTACAATTAATTCTTATTGTATTAATAATTTACATTTTGTAATTTACATTAATAATTTAAAATTTTCAGTTGCTTTGAAATAATAAGTAGTAATAAAATTTTTCCCCAAAACTTGTATTAATGATTTGCGTTTAGTACTTATTGCATTAATAATTTATATTTTGTAATTTGTATCTTTATATATATAAAAGTAGGATAATCTTCAAAAAAGAAATTTCCCTCCAAAACTTGCATTAATGATTTACAATTAATATTGATTGCATTAATAATTTAAATCTTTCAATTGCTTTGAAATAATAAATAGTAATAAAATTTTCCCCCAAAACTTGTATTAATGATTTGTGTTTAATACTTATTGCATTAATAATTTACATTTTGTAATTTGCATTAATAATTTAAATCTTTCAATTGTTTTGAAATAATATGTACTAATTATTGTAAAATTTAATTATTATCATTTATATAATTAATTGATTATTTAAATTATTCTTATTTTATATATAGTTTAATTAATTTAAATTTATTTTTAAAATTTTTAAATGTTATAATTTTATATATAATTTAAATATTATAAATTTTTTTTTTTAACTTTTTTTTTGTTACTTTCTTAAAAATTTGACCTGTCTTAAATGTGGTAATTGATTGCGAGGAAAAATATGTAAAGTCATGGATAATCAATTTTGAAAATTTGATTATTATCATTTATATAATTAATTGATTATTTAAATTATCTTTATTTTATATATAGTTTAATTAATTTAAATTATTTTTCTTATAATTTTAAATATTATAATTTTATATATAACTTAAATGTTATAATTTTATTTTTAATTTTTTTTTTTTACTTCCTTAAAAATTTGACATGTCTTAAATGTGATAATTAATTGTTAGGAGAAATATGTAAAGTCATGTATGAATAATCAATTTTGAAAATTTGATTATTATTATTTTATATAATTAATTGATTATTTAAATTATCTTTATTTTACATACAATTTAATTAATTTAAATTTATTTTTTTATAATTTTACATGTCATAATTTTATTTTTCAACTTAATTGATTATTATCATTTATTTAATTCTCCTTTTTTTCCATTAGTCTACATTGAAGATGTGTTATATGTTGGACTTGGAGAAATTAAATGTAAATTAAATTTGTGTTTTAAAAATTATGTTAGTGAGTAAGATTCAAATTGTGTGGCAAAGCATGGGAAAAAAGAGAAACTTAATGGTGGCATGTGATTTGATAAATTGAGAGAAATAGGAGAATTTAAATGAAGAGAAATTAATAAAAGGAAGTAAATATTTCTCTCTCTTCTTTCTCTCCATTCCCGTTCAACCCTTCCATTTCTTCTCTTCTCCTTTCTCGATTATTTTTCTCAAATTTTCTCTTCTTCTTTACTTTTATTTAGTAAATTTTAACCGTATTTTTTTACCCAGTTTGATCTTCTGGTGTAACATAGCACTACTATTCTGTCAAGTGAGTGATGTGAATGCAACTAAGAAAAATTAGGCCTTGAGGGTTTGTGTGATATGCACATATGAGACAAATACACGTAAAAATTTCCCCAAAAAAAAGTCTACCCTTGAATGCATATTTCAAAATAAAGAGGTTGGTTATCGTTTATTTTTGCTTATTGTATTACATGTTAATTTAAGTTTATTTTTACATAGTTTCGGGATAGAGTTATGTGCTTTTAATTGTTTGTCTACCCTTGAATGCATATAAGGAAATCTTTCAAAATCTATAATATTTTTGTTGTATTTTCATGATTGTAACACGGTTATTTTATTTATTTTTTACTTCTTTATTGTGATTTTCATTTATTGTAACTATTAAATTATATAATTTTTACTTTAACAATTTTTTTTCTTTTTTTTACGATATCCATTCCTCCATGCATCGCATGGGTGATCCGCTAGTATATATAAAAGTATGATAGTCTTCAAAAAAATATTTCCCTCCAAAACTTACATTAATGATTTACAATTAATACTTATTGTATTAATAATTTACATTTTGTAATTTGCATTAATAATTTAAAATTTTCAGTTGCTTTGAAATAATAAGTAGTAATAAAATTTTCCCCCAAAACTTGTATTAATGATTTGCGTTTAGTACTTATTGCATTAATAATTTATATTTTGTAATTTGTATCTTTATATATATAAAAGTAGGATAATCTTCAAAAAAGAAATTTCCCTCCAAAACTTGCATTAATGATTTACAATTAATATTGATTGCATTAATAATTTAAATCTTTCAATTGCTTTGAAATAATAAGTAGTAATAAAATTTTCCCCCAAAACTTGCATTAATGATTTGTGTTTAATACTTATTGCATTAATAATTTACATTTTGTAATTTGCATTAATAATTTAAATCTTTCAATTGTTTTGAAATAATATGTACTAATTATTGTAAAATTAATAATAAATTTTAAATATACGAGTTTTTCAATGCTAATTGTTTTGTATTAAATTTGCATGAGTTTTATGAGAAATATTAATAGACAACTTAAACTATTAATTAAGTCATAGAAAATTATCTATTTATTTAAAATATTATTTTTATATCTTTATTCTATGTATATTTATATAATATTAAAATATGATAGTCAAATAAAGTATTTTGCCAAGTGTCAATCAATGGTAAATTTTTGTCCTAAAAAATTTGCATTAAATCAAAGGTAGTGATTAATTAATTATTAATTACTTTAATAATTATATTATAGTTTTGAAAATGTGATGTCTTAACAAATTCATAAGAAATTATTTAAGGTTGTCAAATACTAGGATTTTCCAATGCTAATTAATGTTTAAGATATCACATTTTTAAGATTATAGAAGAAATTAAAATTTATTTTTTTAAAATTTTGTTATTATTTAAAAAACTTATTCTTACTCATATTTAAGAGTTTTAATTTATATTTATAATTATAATATAATAAATAAAAAATAACAAACGTCTTTGAGTGAAAATATTATAGATTTTATAATATTTATTTATAAATAAATATAATATAATAATTTTTTTTATAAATATATTGAATTAAAAGTGCTCTCCATTAACATATTGAATAGTGAATAATTAAGTAAATTTAAATTTTTTCAACATGATTAAAGATTAAAAAAATTATAATTATCAATTTTGTTAAAATTATTTAAAATAATAAATTTATTTTTTTATTTTTAAATTAAACTCTCCCATATATCACACGATTGACCACTAGTTATATATAAATAAATAGAAAGTATCAAGTATCTAGCATCTATGATTTTGAAACGGTGGGGCCCGGGCCTATTGAGTGTCATTAATATTTGGCCATTTGTGTTTATAATTACGATGAGTAATCACCCATACAGAATCAAATTAAGTGGTAAATTAGATTAGATCGACTAGCTACTTATAACTTATAACACATACGACAAAGACAGGAGGGCAAGATCTCCATAATTACAGAATCTGGAAAATAAGATAATTGTAGCAAAGATCAACACTGCGAAGAGGTTGCCTTTATGGTTAATAATTATAAACATTACTAAATATTGGAACTTCTTCTTCTTCTACTTCTTCTTCTTGTAAACATTTTGCTTGGATGGGCACTGACGGAAACAAGAAACACTTACAGGTCGGACTAAATTATAATTTTAATTATAATAAAATTATAAAAATTATAATTATTTATAATAATATATATAAAAAAATAAAAAAGTGAGCTGGAGCCAAGGCCCAGCTGGACAAAACGCACTGTGGATGGACATTAGTTTTGTATTTAACACAATTTTAATTAGAAGATAATGCTAATCATTTGTTTTTAATGTTGTATTAACTATATTTTATTTTTAAATAAAGTGTATTTATTTTACATTATTTTTATTTTTTAAAACAACCATATTAGATTATACATTGTATTTTAAAATATTTTATTCACTAATAAAATTATTTCAGAATAAAATTAAGAGGTACATTAATATGTGTTATTTTTTTGATCCGTCACAACTCCATTAGATCTTTTTGTTGGTTCAAATGTACCTTTTGTGTTTAATAAATTAGTTCACCTTAATCCTATAACTAACACATAGATAATTATAGGGTTAAATTGGATTAATTTGCAAAGTAATTTTAAGTCATAGATAATTATTTGAGTTGACTCAAATGCACTAATATACTTTAGGAATTAGTTTGTTTTAATCATATGACTTATGAATTATTAGTTATATATAGAGTTAAAACGAACTAATTGGTAAACCCTAAATCAATTCATAAAAATAATTAAAAAATCAAGAGCTAAAATGAGAAATCACAAAAAAATTTCAAGAGCAAAATAGAATTTTGTTTCCCTTAATTAATTAACAAAACGTACAGTAGAGGATAAGATTGAAAGATAAGGACGAATGGGGGAATGGGGAATGGAATGTGGCCCAGCCCATGCATGCAATGGGAAGAGAGAGATCTGATGATAGCTACAATTAGAGAGTAGAGTAGAGTAGAGTAGAGTAGAGTGAGGAGTGATGAGTGATGAAGAGAAGCGAAGGTACATGTGTGGGATATATAGACAGCAAAAGTACTTTGATCCCTTATTATGGGAACCCTTCTTCGTGCATTGCCAATTTCGTCAACTATATATATATATTTGCTCGGAAATGACTTCTCAGTACTAAGATTCAGCTCTTATGGCCTGTGCAAGGTTTGAATGCTGCCATATCTATACTTATCTCTGAAAATATTATTTAAGCAGTCACTTCCAATATTTTTAATGATATGTTTATATATATATATATGTTGATGTGTGGGTGTGTGGTAAAGATGGTTGTGGACCCCAGGACAACACACTCCATCAATAATTTTCCATGGTTATAATTGCCTCAAATGCAAAGAAGGACACTCTCTGTCAGTCTGTGAGAGGGAGAAGGCAATAAGGGTCTTGCTCTTCCTTTTTGTCGGAGAGAAAAAAAGTTGGATTCTGATTTGAAGTCTTCTCTTATAATAATTATTTGAGAGAGAACAAAAATAATACATAATTAGAGTTGATATATATATATATATGTGCAGAAATAAATTGGACATTTTTTATAATTCCTTTATTAGACACCAATTAAAACGTACGTTTGTAGCCTAAAAGATGAATATTTCTAAGAAGACAATCCAAAAATTATATTTTTTTCACAAAAACCATTTTTTTCTTTCAAGAAATGAATGGGTCTAATCACCAAATTTAATGTTGCAATTCGTTTTTTCTTTTTCAAAATCCTTATATATATATATATATATATTTTCAGTTAAAATCGTGTAGTTAATGGCTAGGGCTTCCGTGAGATGGACCACTCCACTCCTCCTGAATCTAATCAGGAATAAAGATTCCAAGGACCAATCGGGGGTGCCCAGGTGAGGGGGGCTTGCATAAAAGGAAGCTAGAATGATACCTCAATGTGTTTGTGCGTGCCTGTATGCTTATCAACTGAAAGTGTGTATAAAAGGGGGTTCTTCTATTCAATCACCTTATCATCAAGAAGAAGAAGAAGAAGAAGAAGAAGAAGAAGAAGAAAACTTCTGCTCTCTCTCTCTCTCTCTCTCTCTCTCTCTCTCTCCGATAAATCCATGGGAAGAGCATTAGAACCCCTAGTGGTTGGGAGGGTGATCGGAGATGTGCTTGAGCCCTTTGTTCCAACTATGAAAATGGAGGTCACTTACAACAACAACAAGCATGTCCGCAATGGCGCTGAGTTCTTCCCTTCTCAAGTGGGCACCAAACCTCGGGTTGAAATTCCTGGAGCTGACTTGAGAACTTTCTTTACTCTGGTACTCTAAAAAAACTTAGATTTCTTAATTCATTTCTCATTTCTCTCTTCATGTGCTATATATATATATATATATCTTCATATGAGTCCAATTAATGTTCTTAAATTGCAGGTTATGACAGATCCTGATGTTCCTGGCCCTAGTGATCCTTATTTGAAGGAGCACCTGCACTGGTATATATACCATAAGATCCAAACCCTAGTATATCTTAAGCAAAATTGGGAGATTCTAACAAAAAATACATTATGCACAAGCAGATACAATGCACATATATATATTTGCATGCATGTAACACTCATCCAGATCATGCTATGAGATATAAATATATATATTATGACTGAATTAATAAACTGGCAGTGAAATTTGGTACTATAAATTGTTGGAATAATAACATTAATTTTAGAAGACCCTCATCAATTAAAGCAACTCTTGTTTTTGGTTCGTAAACCTCTTCAACACTAGAATTCTGCCTCAAACTTTAATTAACTGCAATTGGATCAAATAAACAAAAATTTTGAGGCAAACTGGGTAGTTTAGTGGATTTAGGATACTAATTAAGGGTTTGTTTTTGGTTTTTACATGTATGATATCCGTTCTAATAATTAATGTTCTTTTTTGAAAAATAAGAACTAATCATCATGTTCTCCTTCTGTTTTTCTTCTTGAAAGAGGGCATCAAGAAGTCTGAAAAAAAAAAACAAAAAAGAAACTGATCATGTTATTTTACAAGACTTTTAAACGTTTAAATGTTTTATCTAGTATTATATATATATATATATATAAACTTTTATATTGTTTTTTTTTTATCGGTATAAACTTAGGTTAACACAAATAACATTCTTTTTCCTTCTTTGAAATCTTAAAAATTAAAAATTACATACATATCATATATAGAAGTAAAATTGGGGCCACGAAATCTGGGTACATGCATAGTGGATATAGAAGAAAATGAAATAATAAGTTACTACTTCACTAAGCATAACTTTAGCAAACACTGAGACAATCAGAGAACTAACCCTTTGTTTTCGACGGCCCATCTCTCAGGATAGTGACAGACATTCCCGGCACCACAGACGCTACATTTGGTAAGTTCATCAAAGAATTCACACAATTACAAACATACACACACACACACACTCGTATATGTTCTGTTAATGTAATTTTTTTTATCGATGAAAACTCGTAACCTCTGCTCGTTCACATATAAACTCACCAGACGTTAGCTTTTTGATTGGACAGGAAGAGAGGTGGTGAGCTATGAGGTGCCGAGACCCAGCATAGGAATCCACAGATACGTGTTTGTTCTCTTCCAGCAGAACCGGCGGCAGAGTCCCGTGAACCCACCTTCTTCAAGGGATCACTTCTGCGTCCGTGACTTCGCCGCCCAAAACGACCTCGGCCTTCCGGTCGCCGCGGTCTTCTTCAACGCGCAACGAGAAACTGCCGCAAGAAGACGCTAATTAATTAAGATTAATCCATATATATGGATAATAAAGCTGGAAGAAATTAAGATTCGGGGCTGCCTGTTTGGGGGGGAATATCCATGGATCTGCGACTTAATTCGGTGCGGGTGTGAATAATTTTCCATTAACAGAATGATCTTTGTACTTGGCCATCTTTGTCTGTTTTCAGTAAGCTTATAGTACTGCGCCTAAGTCATGAACTTTCAAAGACACAATTGTCTAAGGGAATATCAAATATGTTGGTGTACCCAGCTATCCTATCCAGCAGCATTTCCTCTTCTTTTCGTCATTTTGGCCATCCGGCCTCCTCTCTTCCTCCAGTCATCCATTCCAACCAAAGCTTTGTTTCCTCTTCTTTTCGTCAACCGCTGCCTTCAATGGGCTTCAAGGTTCTCCTCTTCAACCTTCGTCAGCTGCCGTTGGGCCCCGTTGTGCCAATTACCCTATTCCTCTTGATCTCTTCCTCATCCTCTTCTTCTCTTCGACCTTCACTGCCTGCCGTAGATAAAGGGAGCTAAAAAGGCGACGAAACACTCTTTTTCTCTTCAACCTTCGCTGCCCACATGGGCCATCTTGATCCCTGTTCTTCTCTTTGACCTTTGCAACCCTCTTCCTCATTTTCTTCTTCTCTTTGACCTCCGTTGGTTGCCATTGCTCCCTCTTCCTCTAAAACCCTCTTGATCAAAGTTTTGCCGCCCCATCATCGTCCCTCCTTTTCGATGGGCTTCGTTGGCGCCACCGACGTGAAGAGAAGAGAGGACAGTAAAACGATGTGGTTTTAACCAAAACAACGTTGTTTTACTTCATTTGAATTGCAATTTTTTTTTTCTTTTCGGATTGATTTTAGTTTTTTCCTAACTATGTATGTGTATGTATGTATGTATGTATATGAGCATTAATTTGCAATGTCACATCAAGTATATATCCATCCATCTTAGTGACTTTTGCAAGAAGATAGGAAAATATCCATGGTTGGCTTATTTCAAACATGGTGTCCTTCCATATACTACAAAGCCTCTTGCTGAAAGAGATATCAATTGCTATATATGTAGAGGGAAACTCCTAGCACCTAGTTTGGCACCTCAATAATTGCTCACTCCCCCCTTATTCGACACCTTTTTTATTTGATCCAAATGTCACATATTCAATCCAATATTGAGAAAATCGGTCCCTTCAATAAAAGTAAGAAATTAGAAGATTGGTTTGTGTGTTGACTGAACTCGACTTGATCCGATTTATCTGTTGATTGAGTTGGTACATAATTAATCACAATCTATCACAATCTCAATGTGAACACGAGTAAGATCCCAACTCCCTTATACATAAAGATTTGTTTCGTGTATTTCTATTAGTGATTAAAATGTATTTAAAAAAAGTTGGAGTTGTTCAAGAATAATTTGAATTTTTTAGATGCATGTATCTTGGTTTATGTGTGTGCAAGTTCAATGTTAGTTTATTAATCATGGTTTATGTATTGATTATTTTGGTTCATGTACTTAGATTTTAAGTCATGTTTGCACCTATAAATACTCCATATATATGAGTTGACGACTCAAGAAAAGTTCGACAACTCCTTCTCCTAAACACTCCTCTCTCTCTGAAAAAGGGTCTCTTTCTCCTAAATATCCCTCTTCTCTCTAACAAATTAAAGTGAGATGATAAACAATAGTGGAGTCTATTCATTTCAATTTTCTTGCCTCACAAAAGAAAATTATGAAACGTGGCATTTGTACATATATAAAACTCATGCTAGGCTCACAAGATGTATGGGAGATTGTAGAGAAAGCAATTAACCTCAAAATGAGAAGGATGCTTTGGCAAAAATAAGAAAGAAACCCTCACCCTCATCCATTAATATTTGGATGATTCAATGTTTGAGAAAATGGACGATGCAACCACTGCAAAGGAAGCATGGGAGATTTTGCAAAGTTCCTTTCAAGGAGTTGACAAAGTGAAAAAGGTGCAACTCCAATTATTGCAAGGTGATTTTGAAGCTTTGTGCATGAATGAGTCAATTTTGGATTACTATTCAAGGGTGAAGGCCATTGTAAATCAAATAAAGAGGTATGGAGATAAAATTGAAGATTTCGTGTGGTAAAAAAGTTTCTTTATTCCTTGACTCCAAAATTTGATTATGTGGTTTGTGTAATTGAGGAGTCCAAAGATCTAGACTCCAAGACACTTAATTAATTAGAGGGCTCTTTACATGCCCATGAAGACAAGATTAATTAAGAGGAAGCTAGATAAATCGTTGGAGCAAGCTTTTAAAGTGAAGGTTTCTTTGAAAAATGATAATGGAGAATATAGCCAAAAGAAGATGAGGACGTGGTCATGGTTGAGGAAGAAGAGATAAAGGTGATCATGACACCTTCAACAATGATGAAAGAAGCAATCAACCATGCATATAAAGGTCAAGGAAAAGCAAGATGAAGAGGATGAGGTAACAATCCTAAACCAAATGAGATGAGGTATGATAAGTCTAATGTATGTAGTGTTAGAATTGCGACAAATTTAGGCATTATTCTTGGAAATTTTATGGTGCAACCAATCATGTTGAGGAGTAAGTTAATGTTGTTGATAACAAGCAAGAAGTTGAAGAGCCCATTTTGTTTCTAGCACTCAAAGATGACGAGAGAAATGAAGAAACTTCGTGGTTCTTGGATAATGGGGCAAGCAATTACATGTGTGGAGATAAACGAAAGTTTGTGAAGCTCGATGAAAAGGTGCAAGGCAATCTTTCTTTCAAAGACTCTTCAAGAATTCAAATTTGTGGGAAAGGTACTATTCTAATTTCTTCAAGAAATGGAAGCCATATACTTATTGTAACACCCGAGAATAATTTTGAGGATAAAAATGATGTTTGATAAAGAACACACCAACACAGCTTTGGACGACCGAATTAATCAGAGGGAGTACCTCGGACCCTAGATAGCCAAGGAAAATGGTATAGTATCGACGAGCAATTAAAATTATGGCTTTTAATGATAAAAGAAATGAGATCGGGAACAGTTTTCGGTACAGCAAAAATACATCTGCCCAATAGGTCGTATTACCGAATTGCTGTAAACGACATCCAAAAAGTTAACGGAGAGTGTCAAGGACTAGTATTCAATGTATAGAACAACCCTTAACTGGTTTCAGGTTGAATCGATTGGATTTAAGGTCAAATAAATCAGTCGGGCCTAAGTGTAATTTTCTAAAAATAACCCGAGGGAGGTCTAAACGACAATCTTTCAAAAGTTTCAAGGGAGAAATGAGAAATACTAATCTTGAGGGTCTTAGTGAGAGTGTTATAAAGATCAGGGGCTTGAGGATAAGGACCAAAATGCAAAACAAAATTTCATGGGGGCCTAACTGTAATTTTCAGAAACTTCGCACGTACATGGCAGATTTAGCCGAGATTTTGGCCTGATTTTCCGGCGATTTGGGCAGCCTAGGGTCGTCAGGGAGTGGCCTAGGGTGGTCTAGGAAGCGTGGGGAAGAAGCCTTGGCCGGAGATCGGCCACGTGGGGGCGGATTTTGGCTATAAATAGCCAAGGGTTTCGGCCGAGAAGGAGGCACCAAATCGAGCTCATTTTTGAACGATTTTTGGAGCTTTGATAGAGGGCTTTTGGTCTCTAGGAGTCAAGGATCATTTTGGGATCGATTTGAGGCGTTTTGGAGTAGGTTTGAGAGTATTTCGAATGTGGCCGGAAAAACCCTAGGCGGACCGCCACCGAGACCTGTAACTTGAGTTTTAAAGCACTTTTCGGCGTCCTTTCGGCTTAAAACCGGTGGGGCTAGGATCGAATCTTCATGGGCTTTCAGGCGGTACCCGTTTCGTGGTGATCGGAGCAACCACTGGCGACCGGCTCAAGGTTGAAGAAGGTGGTGCGTGACTGCCACGCGCCAGCCCAAACCAGTCAGCCACGCGCCCGCGCGTGAGGGCGCGTGATACCTCAGGTAATTTCAATTTTTTTTATTATTTTAATAAATTTAAATTATGAATTATGATGCAAGAAAATTTGAAAAAATGTTGGAGAAAATGGTCATTTTGTAATTTTCAAAATAAATAAGACTTATAAAAAATAGGAAGAGGAATTAGAAAATCCTTAGAAAATTTTGGGAGTTAGGAATTAATTATTTATGAATTGTTATGAAGAGAAATCAAGGAAAAATCTTGAGTAGGCATTTATTAGAATTTTTGAGGAGAAATATAAAGAAAATAGGAAGAAATTATGAAAAAAATTGAAAAAATAGATATTGATATGATTTTGAACAAATGTGATGACTAGGGTATCGTAGAAGCTCGAGGTTAAAGTATAAGAGCGTCGGGCGCGAGAAACGAGGCTAGGCACACAAATTGAGGCAACTCGTGCTCTTCAAGAAAGTTGAATTACAAAGTGAGTGTTCGCCCCCAACTTTGTTTGACTTGTGAGTGGTTCTACCCGTAGAGACTTTAAGTGACATGTGAATGGTTTACTGTGAATGTTCATCCCTATGGCTTGGTTTATTATGGTTGTCCAAACAATTATTTACACATGCATTGAATTTCGTACGGCAAATTGCATACATTGAGATGTTGATTTTATGCATGTTATGATTTTTCGGCATTGGCTTGTTTTGTGTCGTCCATGTGGGACGTGGGTTGGTAACTTGTGACATAGCCCAGAGTGACAGCACTCGGGATGCGTACCTAGGATTGATGCTAGGTGACCCACTTGGGACGGGGCTGAGACGGACTTCACCCTACGGGACCCAAGTGGCGGGGCTGAGAGTGGACACCACCCCGGTTGTTGGCTCAAGTGGCGGGGCTGCGAGTGGACACCACCCCAGGTTCCTTTGAGCAATAGCATTAATGCTGAGGTGACGTCGATTCCGAGGATAGTGCTGGTGTGACACTCTTGGGGCTAGGGTTGCGTTGGGTTTTGGATTGCTTTTGAGTTGGAGCATAAAGCCTAACAATGACAATGGGGTGATTCCCTGGTTCATTTGTCAAGGTTGTCCCTCTTAAGTAGGATTGTTTCGCCAATGGGCCGAAGTGGTTGTGTCGCCTATAGAGAGATTGCATTTTTCCCGATTAGGGTTAAGTGCTATGTGGGATTCTCTTAGGCTGGTGCATGTCGAGATTTATCGATTTTGTATATGATTTTTCATATCTGCATGAGAACATTTTTGAACTCTCACTTAGATGATTCAGCATCTAATTTGGACTATGTCCCTGGAATATTCAAACGTTCCAGGTGAAAGCAGTGGCACCAAGGGAAAGAATGTCATCAAGATGTAGCTGCTATGTTTAGTTTTCGTAGGTTTTGTCTATGATTATGATGTTCAGAGGTTATGTAAATATTTGATATTTTCATGTGAAACATCGATTTGGTTATTGTAAATGAATTGTCGGTTATATATCATTAAGGTTTCGATCTTGCTTCCGCTAATGTGATTGTTAATACCTGTCTAAGTTTATTTATTATTAAATTTTGATATGCTAAGAAGGTATGATTGGGATTGACGGGAAACGATAAAATATATATATATGTATTTCCCGAAATCTCGAGTTAACGCTCGCTTGGGAAAAGTGGGGCGTTACACTTATTATTGAAGTGTATTAATTATGTGCCTAAATTGAAAAAACAATATTTTGAGTTTGGAGCAACTCCTTGAAAAGGGGTATGAAATTCACATGAAAGATTATGTCTTTGGTTTAAAGATCAACATTCTAATATGATTGCTAAAGTGTTTATGTTGAAAAATAAAATGTTTATATTGAATCTCAAGACAATAATTGAAGCAAAGTGTTTGAAGGTGGATGTGAAATATAAATCATGGTCTTGGCATATGAGATTTGGGCCTTTCAATTTTAGAGCACTCAAAATTTTGGGAGAAAAATACATGGTGAAAGGAATGCCACTCATCAACCACCAACATAATTTGTATGAAGCATGTCTACTCAGTAAGCATTCAAGGAAATTTAAGAAGTTGTGTTAAAGCAATTGAGCCACTTCAACTTGTTCATATCGATCTGTGTGGACCGATCAAGCCATTATCACTTGGTAAAAATAGATACCACTTGCTCTTCATTGATGATTATAATAGAAAGACTTGGGTCTATTTTCTAAAGCATAAATTAGAAGCATTTGAAGCATTCATGAATGTTGAGACTCTTGTGAAAAATGAAAGTGGCTAAACGATTAAAGGTTTGAGGTCCGATTGAGGAGGCAAATTCACATCATCAAAAATGTTAGAAATTTTTGTGAATCACATGGTATTCGTTGTCCTTTAATAGTCCTTAGATCGCCATAACCAAATGGAGTAGTCGAGAGGAAGAATAGAACTATCCTCAACATGGCTCAATGTATGTTAAAAACCAAATGTATGCCTAAAGAATTTTGAGTTGAAACTCTTTCTTGTGCAGTTTATTTGACGAACCAGTCCCCAACAAGAAATGTCAAAGACCAAACTCCATAATAGGCATGGATTGGAAGAAAGGCTAGTGTTGTTCATTTGTTAATTTTTGGAAGCATTGCATATAGTCATGTGCCACAATAAGAAAGATCCAAGTTAGATGATCGAAGTGTCAAGCATATGGCTTCATTGGCTATGATCAAAATTCCAGAAGGCTACATGTTTTACAACCCAAGCAATGGCCAGATTGTGGTGAGCCAAGATGTTGAGTTTGATGAAGAAACAATTTGGGATTGGGAGACAAAAAAGGAAAGCACTTATGACTTCTTTCCATACTTTGAACATGAACATGAAGATATTATAGCACCAATTCAAGATACAACACCACCCGTCTCTCCTATCACTACACCTTATTCTCCTACTTCTTTTACACATGAAGAATGTTGTAATATCCAAGAAATTAAAATTATTTGAAAATAAACGTTTTATTAGAAAAACAAAATTTCGGGGAAGATTGGTATCTAAATAGCCAAAAAAATTGACTGAATCGACTATAGGGAGTGCCCTGAAGCCGAGATGCAAAAGGAAAATCATATGGCCGTGATGAGTATTTCGAGGCATGATTTATGGCATCAAAAGAAATGAGATCAGGAATAGTTTTCGGTACAGCTAAAATGCAGCTGCCAATTAGGCTGCAATACCAAATTGTTATAAACGACTTTCAGGAAGTTAACGGAAGCTTGAGGGGGCTTTGATTTTTTGTAAGGAACAACCCTTCAATGGTTTCAAGAAAAAATGAAGAGGTTTAGGGCCAAAATGAAGATTCGGGCCTAAGTGTAGTTTTTTGAAATTACCAAAGAGAGGTTAAAACGATGTTTTTTCAGAATCTTCAGGGGTGAAATGGATGTTTTAGGACTTGAGGGACTTATAGGAAATTATCAAAAGTTGAGGGGCTATATGAAAATGGGGCAAAGCAAGAAAGCCAAAGTTTGAGAGGCCCAGGTGCAATTTTAGGAAAAACCTCCAAGCAGCCATGGCCAACCAGCCCATCAAATCACCGATTTCGGCTACAGAGATGGAACGAGGGATGGTCGGGGAGCATCTTTTGTAAATGCAAGAGCCGACAAAGCCTACGAAGGTGGCCGAAAGTTGAAAACAAACCAACCAAAAGTTGGCCAAATTGTAGCACGCATACAACTCGCTTTTGCGGTCGGGTGAGGGTGATTTAAGGTCGATCTGAGGTAGGTTGAAGCTCCTAATTAAGGGGTCGGGTAAGGCGGCCAAAGGGGTTTCATCGCTCGATTTTGGCTATAAATAGCCGAGATATGGCCGAGGGTTTGGGAAGCTTTGAGTTTCAAAGCGGTCGTATTTTCGAACGAATTGGGAGACCAAATCAATGGGCTTTTGTTGCCCATGGCCTAAAGATCCATTCTGGAGATTTTTAGGCATTTTGGTGATGGTTTGAGGGGGTAATCGAAGTCGCTGGAGTTGGGAGGCGGTAGCGATAGCCGAGGCTTTAAGCCTTTAGTTGAGGCACTTCGGGTGCTCCTTTCAGGCCACAAATGGTGCCATCATGATTGAATGGAAGAGGAGAACCGGATGGTGGAGTCGACCAAATTTTCTGGCAAACCACTGCCAGAGAAGACGACCGGTGCATGGTCGGCACGCGCTGGCCTTCACACGCCGCCACTCACCCTAGCACATGTGGGGGCATGCGGGCACGTAGAGGGCTGGAAATTTTGGAAAAAATTTTGAAAAAAAGAGAAAAATATTTTACGGGGGTTTGTGTAAAAAGTTTTCGTGTTTGCTTTCTCGATGTCTCAATTTTTGCACCAAAGAAACTCGTTTTGCCTGAAAACGCACCATCCGGTTAAGTCTAGTATTTTTCTCTTAAAGTTCATAACCTATGATGAATTGTTGTGGAATTATATTTGAGAAAAAAGTCTCGATGGTATTTATTGGAATTTTTAGAAGGAAAAATGAGAGGAAATAAAGGAAAAATGAAATAAATGGAATATTGAGAATATTTAGTGATTAAATATTATTTTTATGGTTGAGGTGATTGAGATGATGTGATTGATGCAATTTTTGAGAGTTGGCACGAGAATCGAGGTCGAGCACGTATATCGAGGCGATGCACGCTTTTCAAGCTGTCTTGATCTTTGGGCAAAAGTGAGTGGTTTTCTCATAAGAACTTATATTTATGATATGATTGTTATATATGCATGCTACTTATGAATACAATATTTATTTTGTCATATTGCATAAAAAGTCGTGATAATTGCATGGCACGATATTATTGTCATATTGATATTTGTGCATGGGAATGGGATGTCGCCCTCAGAGTGTAGCCGTAATTCCTTTAGGACAATAATGGAATAACGTTAGGCTTATCCTGCAGAGGTTCGAAATTTGCCTAGAATTTCATGCCAAGTTGGTGGGCCTAGGAAGTTACATTAAGGGCAAATGTTGATCATGTTATTGTATCATGCATTCATAAATATATATTTTTAGACTCTCACTAGAAGTTTCATCTTCTAATGGGTTATGCCCCTGGAACGTTCAACGTTCCAGTTGAGAGTTGCAGTTTAAGCAAAGAGCAGGTTGAGATATAACAGCACGTGATTGCATAGCCGATGGATTCAACAGGAGGTTCCAAAAATTTGTCTATTCGGATACGTTTTTAGCTTATGCTTTAATGAGTTGAGATATAGCAATGTATTTATGTATTTTAGTATTGAGGATATGATGTTAATATATGGTACGGATTCTTATGATGTTATAAAATGAATTGACTATGTATTATATCAGGTTTCAATTATCGCTTCCGCATATTGTGAATGATTTGCTGGGAGTTCTATTGGAATTCGGCACTTAAGGTTTAAGTTATGTATCGAGAAAGAAAGAAAAATGAATTTATGTATATTTTGGGCCCCAGTATAGTGACACGCTCGATAAGAGAAAAGCGGGGTGTTACAAATGTTCTATTGAAGGAGCATAGAAAATGAGGAGTTTGCATGGTATTTATTATGAAATGAAAGAAATCGGCGATCATGACATGAATAATTTGTTTTGTCTTTTTGTAGACAATGAGCCTTTAAACTTTGAAAGAAAAAAAAAAGGGGGATTCAAGCTATGGAGAAAGAAATCAAATCAATGGAGAAAACAATACTTGAGAATTCCCTACTCTTCCCAAGAGTCATGAAGTCATTGGGTCTATAAGTCAAAAAAGAATGCAAATGGAGATGTGGAGAGATATAAAACAAAGTTGTTGCTAAAGGCTACAAGCAAAAGCATGGAGTAAACTATGAAGAAGTGTTTGCACTTATTGCTCATATGGAGATGATTCATTTCTTGATTTCTTTAGCAGCTCAAATGAAGTGGAAGATTTTTCAACTTGATGTAAAGTCAACTTTTCTAAATGACTTTCTTGAAGAGGAGGTCTATGTTGAGCAACAAATTGGTTTTGTAGTCAAAGGCCACGAAGATAAAATTTTAAGATTGAAGAAAATATTGTATGGATTAAATCAAGCACCAAGAGCATGGAATACTCGTATTGACAAGTACTTCCAAGGCAATGGACTTGTTCGTTGGTCTTATGAATATGCTCTTTATGTTAAATCATACAAAAATGGAGATATTCTGCTTGTTTTCTTTTATGTGGATGATCTTATATACCAATAATAATACCAATAATAATACAAGATTGCTTGAAGAATTCAAAAAAGCTATATCACTGGAGTTAGAGATGATGGACATAAGACTTATGTCATACTATTTGGGCTTGGAGGTGAAGCAAATGAAGGATAAAATTTTTATTTCACAAGAATGCTATGCAAGAGAAGTGTTGAAAAAGTTCAAAGTGCTTAATTGCAACCTTATGAATACACTCATGGAAAGTAGAATAAAATTGTCGAAGTTATTGATGGAAATAAGGAAGATCCCACTGCATTCAAATTAAAAGTCTTGTGGGAAGCTTGAGATACTGCTTGATGTGTACAAGACTAGATATTTTCTTTGCAATTGGGTTGGTAAGTCAGTTTCATAGAAGCTCATACCTCTACCCGCATGAAAATTGCCAAGAGAATTCTCCAATATCTCAAAGGTACAATTAACTATGTGTTGCTCTATTATCTATTGATTTCAGACTTATAAGATTTTGTGATAGTGATTTTGCAGGCAATGTTGATGATAAAAAATAAAAATAAAAAAGCACTACTGATTTCGTGTTTTTCATGAGTGATTGTGCTATTACATAGAGATCGAAGAAGCAATCCATTGTTACTCTTTCAACTTGTGAATATAAATTCGTGGCTGCAACTTCTTGCACTTGTCATGTTATTTGGCTTAAGAGTTTATTGAAGGAACTTCATTTGTCACAAGAGGAAGCAACTAAAATTTGTATTGACAACAAGTCAACAAGCATTAGCCAAGAATCTGATTTTTAATGATTGAAGCAAATATATTAATATAAGGTACCATTTTATTAGATAATGTATTGCAAAAAATGAAGTGAGGCTTAAGCATGTAAAAGAGGCAAGATCAAGCTGCGAAACCACTCAAATTTGAAGATTTTCAACAGTTATGAGCAAGTCTTGGAGTAAGAAAAAAAATGTCAAATTAAAAGGGAGTGTTGAAGATTAATTTGAATTTTCTAGATGCATGTATCTTGCATGGTTTATGTGTGTGCAAGTTTAATGTTAGTTTATTAATTATGGTTCATATATTGGTTATTTTGGTTCTTATCATTAGTGTGGTTTATCGATGGATAGCCTTAAAGCATAAAAATGCCACTGATGAAGCTTGCCATTTTGGCTTTGTGGCACCTCTAACTCAAATTTTGACCTATTATGCCCCTCAGCTATCTAATTTCACAGCAATTAAACATCATTATGTCCAAGTAATTAATTATACGCATTGCATGGACAAGTTTGAAGAGTGTCCAATTGTTTTAAAATTAGACAGTTGAGAAATATAAAAAGTCGAAGTCTAAATTGAGGGTGTCACATGGCTAAAATGACATAGTTCAAGAGCATTTTTATGCTTTAAGCCTTCAAATTTTTTTTCAACCAAACATTAGAAAATAGAAAATTATTTTTAAGAAAATCATTTAAAATTTAAACAAACAGATAATTAATTATATTATTTGATATATAAATTTATTATTTGATTATATAATAATAATAATAATAATTAAAAAAAATTAAACTAGAGTTTAATTTGATCCTGATTTTAGACCCAAAAAATAGTTAAATTTAAACTAATGGGAATAATTTTAAATTAAATATTGAAAATGAAATAATTTAAAATATCTATATTAAATGAACACAAATATAAACAAAAAGAATAATGCTAACTATTACTTTAAATGTTAAGGATAATGGTTAAAGTACATTTATTATATCTTGATTTTAGTTATAAAATATTTTTATTAGTTGATAATAAAGGTTTATATTTTATAATATTTTATTAATAAAAATAATTTATAATTAAAAAACACAATAAAAATAAAATATATTTATTATATTTTATTAATTATTACCTTGAAATAAGGCTTAAAATATTTATGTGTGCGTGTGTTTGTATATTTATGCATATGTATGTAGTTAAAGATATTGGTGTAAAATATTTTTTAATTTTGGTTTAAAGCATAAAAATATCCCCAAGTTTGTCATTTTGATTGTGTGGCACTCCTAACTTAGACTTTGATTCATTGTGCTATTCAACTCTCTAATTTTGCAACAATTAAATATGTATAATTGTTATAAAATTAGACAATTGAGAAAACATAATGGGTCAAAGTCTACGTGGGAGATATTATAAGATCAAAATAAAAAAATTCAAGAATATTTTTATGCTTTCTACCTGAATGAATTCATATACATAAATTGTAAGGGTAATATTTACACCCATAAATACCCCATTATATATATTTAAATTGATGAATGATCAGGAAAAGATGTAAAATTCCTAACACTCCTTTCTATGAAAAAAGGTCTCTTCCTAACCTAACTCTGAGTGTGTGTGTGAGCATTCAATTACAATGTCTTTAATATATATATATATATATATGGATCGAGTGGTAGGCATGGCATGTTTCAAACGTGGTGTCCTTTCATAAACTACAAAGCCTGTTGCGGATGAGTTGCTATATATTTAGAGGGAATCTCCTAGCACCTAGTCTCACTCTCACCTCAATTATTGCTCACTCCCCCCCCCCCCCCCCCCTTTTTCTACGCCTTTTTTATTTGATTCAAATGTCACATGTTCAATCCAACTGATTGAACTCTCCACCTGATGATCCCATTTAATTATTTGTTGGTTGAGTACTCATTGGTACTTAAATCACACTCCCAACCCGACACCAGTAATTAAGATCCCAACTCCCTTATACATGATCTAATAGTGATTAAGATTAATTTATATAACAAAGTTGGAGCTTCATGTACGTATACTGTATGTATGTTCAAGAGTTTTGGTTTAGGGAGATGATCATATATACATACATACGTACATATAATAATAATACATAGTAGGGCGTGGGGGTGAATTCATTGATTAATGTGGGTGGGGGGCTGCGAGCTACCTGTAGACTTTCCAATTACAGAATGATCCATCTTCGTACCCTTCTGTCATTCTTCTTCTTCTTCTTCTTCTTCTTCTTCTTCTTCAACACTTACTGTTTCTCCCTTACCACTTTGGATAAATATATATTTATCGGTATATTTTAGACTTGTAGAACATGTAAGAAAGTAATCTTTGCTGCAACCAATTATATATATATATATATATATATGATCTACATAAAGTGAATTTGCTGAACTTCTTGTTGCTTAATATGTTTCGGTTTGGTTTCTTCTTTCAGGAACTGTTGCTATTCCGTGAGGTTTGATTATTTGATTTAGAATATAATTAATTGTTGGTGTGGAATTAATGATAGTGCTATTTTAGTCTTACTTTTTATAATTTAAAATGATTATTTTAATTGCATGAAATATTTAAAATATTATTGCATAGACTGCTAAAATTAAACATAAGAACATTTTAAATATTTTATATGATTAAATTATCATTTCGAACTATGAAATATGACCCAATAACATTATAATTCTAACTTAAAATCGGTGGCATACGTAAGAGTCTATATATATATATATAACATTTTCTCTTTAATATTCAAATGTATAAAAAAACTATCAGGTGAGGCAAAATATAATAGGAAATCATATATTCATATATGATAAATAATAATTTGTTAGGTAATCAGACTAATACCTCTCCCATACTTTCTAAAGTACAATTCAAATAATCAATTATAAAGATTAAAGAGCTATTTATAAAGGTAATATAAGATAGAAAAATCTTAAGCTCACTAAACTTTGGATTGATTTTAGGTATCCTAATATCTCTATCACAAATTGAGTAAATTTCATCAAAATTTAAGACAATTTCAACAAAAATATGTATGAGATAAGAAAAGAAAGAGTGAAAAAAAAAATGAACTAATAATATTGAACACATGAATGGTGTTTAAAATACTGAGTTTGTTTGTAATATATATGGTTGTATGAAAGATCAGAATCACTTGCAAATGGTTCGAAACTTAACCTAATTAAGATTCATTCAAGCTCGATTATTTAATTTAATAAGAAAACTTGAACTTGATTTTTAAATTCATTTAGAAAATGAGCAAACTTGAGCTTTAAAGTACTCGACTCATTTGTAAGTTCACTTAAGAGGTCATTTATATATAGATTTTCTTATATGTTTATTTAGAGTATATTTTAAAATAATCTATATTTTTTATAATTAAGAATTTTTGTTGCTATATTATTATATTATTTAAAATTAAAAAAATATAATAAAAATAGTAATTTTATAAGTTCAATATAAACTAACCTAAAATCAAGTTGACGAACTTTATGAAAAACTTTGTATGAAACTTGCTTAAAACTCATTTAATATAAATAAACTCAGCTCAAACTAGACAAAGTTTGAAGTAAATAAACTCGAGTTTCATTTTTGAACTCAAGTTAAGCTCGGGCTTGAGCTCAGCCTCGAAAAAATTCTTTAACCAACAAGATTGAACTTTTATGTAGGCTTGACTTGTTTTTAGCTCTAATAATAAAACCACTTCCATTTTAGATAGATCCTTTTATTGACTTTATAGGTGTTTCCAGGGCTTAGCTTTGGAAGGTGGGCGCTGTAGCCCAATGGGCCGACGCCTAGCCCAAAAGGCCTAACCTCGCCCCATAACGCCATTGAGGGTCAAGTTGGGCCGTACTCACAAGTCCAGTTTAGAGAGAGGGGGGGAATAAACACGTCATAGCCGCATCTTATGTAAATGCATCACATTTCAATTTATAACCTTTTCTCTCTAAAATTATTATTTTTCATTCTTTTAAATGTTATTTAGACACCTAGGAGTGACATTTCTATATTAAGGTATTATATATTAGGGTTCTATTGAGATGTCTTCCCTTGCGAGGCTCTCGTTGCTCGGTTTTACAATTTTTGACATGAGAGATAAATCTAAATCTGATTCACAATAATTGCGCGAGAAGTGAATTTGAACATGAAAATTCAAATAGTCCATCACTTTCTGCTGACCACAAGGGGTTATATATTAGGGTTTTATTATTATTAGTTATATAGTTTAGGGTACAAAAATTAAAATTTTAAATTTATTACAATTTTAACACAAACTTTTACTTTTAACAATTTAGTGACGAAGTTATTAGTTTGATACAATTATAAAACACCATTAGGCTAGCTTTTATCAAAAAAAATAATAACTTAGCAGATGAATTAGACCGATCAAAAAATAATGTAAACTATAATGTGAATTTTAATGGCCACAACATTTCTCAATTTCTATTACAATTGACGTTGATCTTTCGCATAAATCACACCAAAAATCACTAAATTTTGGTGTTTTTAATTCTTTGTAATATGATCACAGAAGTTTAAAAAGTTTTGCAATATGGTCACATATAAGATTTTTCGGATAATGTGACAAATAATAAAAATTATTATACAATGACAATCAATCAAATGTAACACATGTCAATATATAATAATATTATATTAAAATATTATTACACAATATTTTTATTGTTTGCCACATTAGCGCCACGTCACCCATTTTGGTTGAAAAATTTTATATGTTACAAAATTGCAAAACTTTTTAAACTTCTATGATCATATTGAAAATAATTAAAGTTTAATAATCAAAATGAAAAACACATTAAAGTTTAGTGATCTTTGGTGTGATTTACCCTTGATATTTCCTTATGTTTTACTTATCCACTAAATTATCATTTGATGGTAAAGAGTGATACTTTTTTGCAATATTCCATGATCATAAATGATCATTGATAAGTTAGGGTGCGTTTGATAGCCAATTTTTTTCATGAAAAAGGTAAAATTTTCACTCAATTTTCAACTTATGCATTGTTTGATAACCATTCTTTTCCAGGAAAATGATTTTCCTTGCAATGGTTACGTGAGGGCATTTTTCTTCAAATTATGAAAATCAAATTCTTGGAGGAGGAGATGGAATTTTTCTGGCAATTTAAAAAGTGCAAGTGCGCAGGCAGCTGGGATGAGGGAGAAGGGCGGGGTACTTAATAAATATAAATATATGTATAAAGAGTGAATATGTCAAAAATTTAATAATTAATAAATATAAATATATAAAAAGTGAATATGTCCAAAAATTATATATAAATTCTTTCTTTAGAAAACAAAAAAATTAATTTTGTAGTTTCATTTTTTTGAGAAAATAATTTAATTAATTTAAAATATATTATTATTTTATTTTTTTTGTACAAGATTTAATATTTTTTAATACATTTTCATCATTGAATTCCATGAAAAATGTGTCATTTTTCATGAAAAATAATGCCTATCAAACACGAAATACCACGAAAATAATCAAATTCTATAGAAAATATTACCAATCAAACACGTAAAAGATGGAAAATAACATCATTTTCCAAGTAAAAAATTATACCAATCAAACAGTTTAAATTTCCAATTTTTAGGAATTCATTTTATTTCCACTCAAATTCCACCCTGGTAATCAAACGCACCCTTAAGTTAATTAGTTATTGCTAAAATTAAAAATTTATTGTAAAATTATAATAACCATGAAAGTTCGGTGGCTTTTTTATAATATATGTATTCTTAAAAAAATTATAATTAATAAATATTGAGGTATATTTTCCATATACATTAATTGTTTTGGTGAATTATTTGTAATCTTGTACGTGACATTTTGCAAATTATAAGTGTATAAATACTTTATAATTTTTATTTGCCAATATGCTGAGACCGAAAGCCAAGAAACACAACAATTTTTTTTTTTTTTTTGCAAATTTAAAAATATTTTGAGATCATTTTGTAATTAAAAATTATTAAAAATGTATTTCCAATTTAGAAACACGTTTTTATTCCGCAATCGCATTAGAGGTAAAAGCAATTTTTCCACTGTTGTTCTGGCGATCACATTAAAGACATAAACAACTTATATTTATATTTGTTTAAATAAATGATAAAATTTATTTTTATATTTATGTTTATGTTTATGTTTATGTTTACGTATGATTGAATTATTAATTTTTACATAATTTTTATATTAAAAAGAGTCTTTATATTTTTTTATTTATATCTTTATTTTTTACTTTATGAAAAAAAATATCATTTCTCTATTTTATTGTATAGTGTAAAATATCATTTTTTTTTATTGATATCTCAATTGATTTTTGTGTTGGTGGGACCCATTTCAGCAACATTATTTGGTGGTTATTGCTAAAATTTTATATCTCTAAGGCAACTAAAGAATTCACAACTGGGATCTATTTATTACCGGTTACAACTAATAACTAGCTAAAGATTAAATACGCATAGAACTATTTTTTCCCAAATTTAGATATTTAATAATGAATCATGTTAGATGTACATTATTTTTGTACTTCTTGAGCTACACAAAAGAGTATTATAACTAAAATATCCCTCGTCTCCATGCGCCTCACGTGTTTCATGAGAAATATTTTTATCATTGATACATCTTTATGTAGTACAAAATATACACAAAGACGTATCAATAAGATTTTTCTTCAATAATTAGATGCTTTTAACAATGAGATGGCAAGTGCACATAGTTGAAGATATCATCAAATATAGTGGGTGGGAGGGGAGTTCGCATCATGTCACCACAGAGGGAGGGACACATGGTGGCCATTCCGAGAGTCTTGCAGCCCATTCTGAGAGTTTCGCGACCGTACTAGTATATCCAATGGATGAGATGTGAGTGAACGACACTCACTCGGTTATTTGACGAAGTAACCTAATTTCTGCATGCTTTGGAGCGTAGAAAAGAGAAATGAGGGGATGAGATCCTCTATTTATTCAATCATATGACCGAGTGAGTCAAGTACTTGCGGGGGAGAAGAGCCCCTACCCACTCGGTCAAATGATTATGTGGGTGACCTTATTTTTTCGTGTCTCGTCACATTTTTGAGGTCTTGATTTATTTTGAAGTCTTGACTCATTTTGAGGTCTAAGATCGTAAGGATACTTGCACACTCAAGTTTCTCTGTGAATTTTTCCTCATTTGCTGGGAATATCATAAAGTATTTTTGTTATTTTACTAATTATAAAATATATAAAAAGTGTTATAAAACTAAGAAAGTTTTGAAAATAAATAAAAACTATAATAATATATACCCAACCCCTCTTCTTCTTCTTTCAATCATGCCCATATCCTCCATTTTGACTTTACAACAGAGAGGATATGATTTGGGTTTGGTAGCTCTCACAGCTTAGGAATGATTTTCTTCATTAATTACTTGGACTTGGAAGAAGAATCGATTGTTCTGTTGGATGAGGCCATGCCCCGTCCATGCCTTGATTTGATGTTATGGGTCTCCTCGCCTCAAATCAAACATCATAAATTTCAATTCCACCTTTGACTTTCAACCCTTGTCTGAATCTTTGCTCCTTCCGTGAATGATCTCAATCTCATTTAAAAGTCGAGTCTTTTTCCTCTCTAAATTTTATTATTTATATAACAAAAATTAACAAGAAACAAATACGTGGCCATCTCCAACACTATCCCTACATTCCTCAAAATTTGAGAAAATAAAATTATTGAAATTCAGCTCCAACGCACCTCTGCATATGTATTGTCACTTTTTAAAATTTAACTGAGATTGAAATGGCTCGGATGACGAAGAGTTAAAATTGATTCCTTATTGTATTTTATCCTAATGATTTTTTGTATCAGATCTGAAATTTTAAGACATCGTTGGCGACGAACAGCAACAATGACAGCGAGGAGCGACAACGACAGTGGCAACTAGCAGCGAGACCACGAGAAGAATGACGGTCGAATCTGGTGTCAACAACTAACAGAATGTCGTCTTTTTTGAACTTCTCCGACTTACAGACACCAGATCTAGCAAGCAGTGTCGCGACGACAACAACTCCCTCCTCCAACAATTTCCTCTCCATTTATCAAACAACTGCATTTGTGATGTATATTTTGATTTTGTATATATTGAATGTACGAGTGAATTATATTTTATATATTTAATTATTATTTTTTATATGTATATTTAATTATATATTTTTTTTGTAGGCAAATATTTGATTATATATTTTATGTATGCATGTATTTTATTATTTTGTATATTTAATTATTGATTATGTGTACCTCTCATCATTTTAATGTAATGTGTATGTGTGTATTTGATTATTATTAAATTATTAAATAAATAATAAATTTTTATAGTAATACAAATTATAAGTAAGGTAAAATAAATAAAATTAAAATTTATTTATAAATAAATAAAATAAGAAGAGAAATAAAGAGAAGAATAGAGAAAGTGGTTAGAGTATATCTAAATTCAGAATAGATACTGAATTATTTATAATATAATAGAGAATGTGATTGGAGATACTCAATTACCATAAGAAAATGCTATTTATACATAAACATTCTTACAAAATATTTTACATAGATGATATATCGCGAAATATCATAATATTTTGACAAAATATCGTGATATTTCGTGATATATTTTGTTCATCCCCTTCTCCTTCTCTCTCCCTTTCCCTCGCCGCTACAATTGACCACCCACCGTCATTCTTCGCCTCACCTGCTCTCGTCACTGCCACCGCCTCACCTCAACCGTTGCAACCTCTGTTGTCTCGCCTCGTCGCCTCTGCCACCTCATCGCGTTGTCTCAACCGCCTTACTACCTCACCTCTGTGGATGACAGTGTGAGAGGGAAAACGAGAAAGAGACAAAGAGAGAGATGGCATTGGGTCATTTATTGTAGGACCAAAATGGATATTTTTATTGTCTAAGTGTTTTCAGAACCCACCTTCGTTACAAGTAGCATGACTCAGAGTACCATATTATATTTGATGCCAAACCCAAAAATACCAACATTGCGTCCCGCATTCCCAAGCACATTCAAGACACAATATGTTATAAGAGACAAGCTTGAAATTATATTAATTCCTTAATTTCTTCTTGCTGATACACTAGAAACACATTTTCTAGTCCAAAACTTATACATCACGTTAACCTTAACCCCACAAGAGCAGGATGTTCAAACTAAAAATACATTACACACGCATATCCGTTGCTAGCTAGCAGATTGAGGATAACACTTGAGGTGGGATATGTGTGTGTGTGTGTGTGTGATCAATATGACATTAGTGATTAGGGTTTTGGGTGGTGGAGGTGGAGGAGAGGTTGAGGTCAGGAATGGAGTTTGGCCCGCCATTATTCTTGCAGTTGTTTGACTTCTCGGAGTTGGAGAGTTTCTGCTTGAGCTCAGAGAGCAGAGCCTGGTTTTCTTGGTTGAGCAGCTGTGCTTTCTTTCTCAGCCTCGCATTCTCTTGCATTATGTAACAGTTCTGCAGGTACAGCTCAGAGTTCAGCCTCTCCATTGCCCTGAAACCTCAAACCAAATTAATTAACCATTCAGAACAGCAAAATGGGTATCAGAAAACACCATGAACTAATGCCAAACAGTTCAGAATACTAATCAATACTCGAACGGAAACAATCCAAAACAGTGATTAAATCTTCAGAATTGTGGTGAAAACAGAGTGACTAATTAAGCTGAAGGAGGGGAAGCGAAGGACTCACAATATTTTTACCCTAAAATCTCTAGGCTGGGAGCATGAGACAGACGTGAGGAATTTGATAAATAGGGAAGGGGGGAAAGGAAAAGATCATGCTTACAATCAAATCTGAACTAGTTTTAAATTGTTTCTTTTTGCTGACCCTACAATGAAGTCAGGAATCAAGAAACAGTAAATGCAATTCAATGCATTCACACACACAGAGAAATGAACAAGCAATGGTTATATACATATATATATATATATTCTTGGCTTGTGTATAAACGAGAAGAATTTTCTCTTTTTGAGCGAGGCAATGAGCCGAAAGTAAGGCCAGAAACAGTCTGGAAATCAGGACAAAACAGGAGGAGAAGGAGACCATTCAAAAAGCTATTAAGTGGAAGCCAATATTGTTGGAGAATCCAAGAACAAAAGCAGCATTCAAGATCCCACATTTCTATATACCAATTATACAAAACATTGCAGTCGAAGGAGAAGAAAAAAAGAATAAGCATGTATATATGCATGCGAAAACTTGAAATTGTAGAAGAAAACAAAAAGAGAAGATCGGAGAGAGAGCGGTGGGCTCTTCTCTTTAGCTTTTCGAAAAAAGATCACCTTTGGGAAGGTTGGTTAAACTGTGGAGAGGCTGCCTTGGCCTTAGAAGATTGTGCTGCTTTGTTTTGGCTCTCAGAACTTGGAGAAAAGAACAAAGATAGAGAAGTGATAGACAAAGCGAATTGGGTGTGGTCATTATATAGTGAAGAAAAGTAAGAGAGAGAGAGAGAGAGAGAGAGCTGTATTTTCTACTGAGACTGTCAAAATATAATCATGCGAGTGTAAGGAAAGGAGGCGGCCAATTTAATTCAATGGTGTTCTTGGAAGAATGATGGCGGATGGTGATGATGATGAAGATGAAGATCACAGGATAACAAAGAAAGAAAGAAAGAAAGGGTTTTGCGATTCTTCTTCGACTTCTTCTCTCAACTAACTTCCATTCCAATAATCTTCGGGCTCTGCTGGTTCAATTCAAGGGGGGTGATGATGATGATATGGGAGTGGCAGTGAAGAAGGGCATTTCGGACATTTCGGTCAGAGCTTCAAATGATGGTGGGCTCGGCCACCTCTAAGATACGCAATGATGCCCGGCCCATGATCACCTCAACGCTATTCCCATAATCCCATTTCCTTCTTTCCTGTCTCCCCTCTCTGTTTCTTTTATTTTTTATATTATATATATATATATATATTCAACAAATCAATATTAATAATATTTTGCTTAAAAACATTTTTATTTGTACATTACTCGTCTATACATTATGGGTCTCAACTAATTGCAGATTATTAAATGACATTGTTGAGTAGTCCTGTTTTGCAGTTGATTTTTCAGGTATGGTCCGTTTGAAGGGATCTCTCAGATCTGCTCATCTGCCCTTAAGTACAAACAAGGGTGAAATTTTGTGGGTAAATAATAAAGAGGGTCTGAAATAGCCAATGATGGCTGGACCCTAATAATAATAATCATACGCCATTGCCACCCCCCTCTTTAATAGGCCCATTGCTTTTTGCAGCAGCCGTGACGAGTCAGCTTCACGCTCCTCCTGATAAAAACGTCAAAGTTTCCTTTGATCAAATTTTTAAGGGGTTACATTGCAGTGATCAAAACATCTTAATTTGCATGCCCCATTCACACACTCATTCCTTCAAACCCCCTCTTTTTTCTATCTTTGTTTTCATGTTATCTCTTGTCAATTTCACATCCGTAGTTTATCATAAATAAATAAATGTTATTAATTGGAGTCCACGGAGATCATTAATACGTACGTACGTGTGCGGGAGAGATGATTGCATTTGCAGCGGCCTGTGGAAGTACTTCTTGCTGGCTAGCCCATGCATGATGTTTTGGAGATTGCAAGTTGGAAGTCACTCGAGCTCTGCTTTTGGAAGCCTATTTCGGATGATTTCACATAATTACCGATTCGTGCGAGGCTAATGATGGAATTACACTGTTCTACTTAAAAGTGCATGGCTCGAAACCTACACGTGAGCTTAGTTGGCTGTGTCATCATTCATGGTTGAAATTCTGTTCTTAGCCTAATTTTGACCGTATTGAATATAATAACATTATTATTATTATTACTAGAGATCAACAATAATATCGTGATATATATGCATGAAATTAAATTGTAAGTTTAATTACAAGAAGGAAGAGATGTGAGGTTGATTAGCCATGCGGAATCAGCTGCAACTGGTTCGTCGTCGTGGTTCCTGTGCCAAGTCCATAGTGCGTGGCTTGCGTTCACTACTTGAAGCTGGCCGTGCCCAAAACTGGCTTCCCTCACCACTGATATTCTGGGTTGCGGATCAATGTACCTGTTGTGATCAGGTTAATTAAACATAATTAGTGAAAATTTAGTAATGTAAAAGGATAATATAATACACGAAACTTTTACATTACTCGTAACATTTATATTATTCACTAAGATAAAATTTGCCTAACATAAATAAATTGAGAGAAAAGGAGCTTGGGTCTCATGGAGGGGGGGAGAGACCCCTACACCCACGCCTCTCCCCTTCTAGCTTAGCTTGCGCCGTGATGTTAGGCAACATGAACAACATATCATTCCTGATATAATATTGGTCGTGATAGAACTTGCTTCAATCCAAATGAAATGAGAGAGAGGTTCGTGGAAAAGAAAGAAAAAAACAAAACCTACTTGTTGGCCAGGCCTTCGCGGTTACCACCGTCCCCTATGTTTATGTACACTGGGCCGCAAATGTTGGATTCGCCTTTGTAAACACGAGCCTGTCCAAATTGGAAGCACAATATATAAATATATATATATATTTGTAAAATTAAAATAAATAAATAACAATGAGATGGGTATATTAATATTAATTAATATTATATCCACGATGATGAGATCATAAAACAGGGGAGGGGAGAATGCTTACGAAGCGCTCGTAGGCATGAACATGCCCGGCGAAGACGACATCCACCCGAGCTCCATAGATCAACTTTTCCATGGCGGCCTTCATCTCATCAGATTCCCTCTCGCCCTGATGAGCCGTATTCGAATTATACCACGGCGCATGAACCAGCGCCACCAGCCACGGCGTCTTCCTCCGGTCCACCTTCCCCAATTCCGCCTGCAGCCACCGGTACTGCTCCGACCCGGCACTGAAATCAGTGTACGATCCCAGCATCACAACGTGAACGCCGGACACGTCGAAGGAATAGTAGAGGTTGGATTCGGAGCCGCTATTCTCAAACGGCATCCGCCACCGCGAGTTATAGGCTGTGAAGGCTTGGGAATGGAGGAGCGGGATCTTCTCGATCTCGTGGTTGCCCTGAGTCACCATCAAGGGGCGGCGGCTCGCCAGTGGGGCGACCAGCCGGCCGAAGGAGTCCCACAGCGGCTGGACCATGTCGGCGTAGGACAAGTCGCCGGGAAGGAGTAGCACGTCGTAGTTTGATTCTGAAATGTGTTGGAGAGTTGAGCTCGTCCAGTCTGTCTGCCCTAGATCGCCTGGAAAATCACGCCCAATTTGCGCTGGCTATTAGCCAAAATCGAAAATCTACCGTGATTGTAGCTTGGTATACATACCGACGATAGCTAGATTGATCGGAAATTGAGCCGGCGGCGTCTTGAAGCAGAGCTCGGGGTCGGAGTCGGAGCCACAGCGATAGTGATACACTGTGTTTGGCTTCAATGGACCGATCACCACATCGTGTATTTCACCAGACTGATACATCAGATAACGGTAAGACGACGACGTCCCGTTTGCTGAAGAATCATAGACGCCGGGAGAAGAGCCGTATCTCACCGTCGACGGCGTCTCTTCGTCGGTAATCCACGAAATTCTCATCCGGTCGCTGCCCACCAGAGATATGTGCACCTTCAACCAGAGCAAAAATAATATAAGGAAAACATAAATGTTATTTAGATATGTAATTTTGACTGTTTTTGTGAAATTAGGTAACATTTCTCCAAATTATTAATTGTGTATTAATATATTAATAAATAAATAAATAATTCGGAGAAATGTATACTGATATAAATTAATTCTCATAATTTGGTAAAATGATACAATTATTTTATTAATACTATATAAATAAATAAATAATATTTATTTATTATTAATTGTGTATTATTATATAAGCATTAATATATTATTTTATCCGGAGATATGTAATTTTATTAACACTATGATATAATTATTTTATTAATATTAAATAAATGATATAATATAATATAATATAATATAATACTTGTTTATTTATTTATTTATATTAGTATAAATAAAATAATTCGGAGAGTTAATAAATAAATGGTTATCAGTAATAATATATTATTTTTTGTTATGTTTATACAGATTTTTGTTTAAATACATTTTACTAAAATATTTAAATCAAGGAAAATTTTAAACAGTCATCAAAACATGCGTACAAGTGTTAAATTCAACTAGGCTAAACGTTAGTTTATGTTCCTAAGCATTTTTTTTTTTAAATTTAATTTTTTTCATAATTTCATATATATTTTTGAACTTACATCAAAAACATATTTATACTCCTAAACTTTTCATGATTCCAAATATATATTTAAACTGTGCAAAATAATTCATTTAAATACCTAACAAACAACTGATACGCAAGCACATTGACATAATAGTTTTGTGACGCCTTTTAAACTCTTTTTCTGTCTCATAATACCTCTTTTCTCTCCTTGTCATCTCCAACATCTCTTTTGATTGAGCTACCTAAGCTAATTGGGTTAAACAAGTCACTCGTATACCCAATTCAATGATCAACCCATAGTTTGGGGGATTGAATATGAGGCCAGTGAGTAGCGAAGATGACGCTAATCTATGGATAACATTTTATTGTAACAAACATAACTAAAGAAACACAATCAGATGAGACAATGAAGAGAGAAAATATCGTTGGTGAGAGAGAGAGTTGAGCAGACGTCAAAAAACTGCTACATCAGTATGCGAGACAGCTAAAGAGACACTCAAAAACTATCACGTCAGCATGTGTGTGTATCATTTGTTAGTCAAGTATTTAAATGAG
Source organism: Diospyros lotus (assembly GCF_014633365.1). Lineage (NCBI taxonomy): Eukaryota > Viridiplantae > Streptophyta > Magnoliopsida > Ericales > Ebenaceae > Diospyros > Diospyros lotus. The sequence goes on along the minus strand of NC_068351.1, from coordinate 4,939,431 downwards.
TGATTTTACGTAACTTAAGCGCATATTTAAGACCACAAAAAGTTTAAGATTTTACAAGAAAAAAATACAAAATTTTAAATACTTAAATAAGTTTTTGACCTTAGTTCATAAACATATTTGGAACTACAAAAATTTTAAGATTTTATAGAAGAAAAAAAACAAAAATTTAGTGATATAAATATGCTTATAATGGCCATCCAACTAACGCTCAGTTCCACCAGTTAGCTCATTAATGCAAAAAACATTTAAATTGAAAGTATTAGACATTTAAAAAAATATTACATGTTTATTTATAGATAAACAAATTGAAAATTATTTAATTGGACTCCTTAATACAAGTATTGTTATAGAATAAATATAGAGCCCTCCAGAGTCTATATATATATAATTACAAGATCCCTTGTAGTCAATGCTGCTTTGTTTTGTTTTTATTTTTGTATAAAACATAGCACATAAATAATTTTTATTTTTTACTCAAATGTTATTGAAATACTAACTTAATTAAGATGAATAAATAAATATTATTAGACAACTGATTACTTGAAATGTTTAATTAGTTAAAATAAAAAAATTGACAAACATATTTCAACCAATGATTTATTTGCAAGAAATCTGAAAGTAGCTCCGAAAACAAAGCAATAGTCAACAAGTTCTGATTCATCTCCCTAAGGCGTTTGGGTTTGGTAGCCCAACACTTACAAAAGCTTATTCAATACATCTACCATCTAACCTAAATTTTCCCCATACCCACTACAAGGAAGGTGACTGGCACGCTCTGAATACCAACTATTCTATAAGAATAATGATAATGAAGCTTAGTAACAAACAACAATGCATCTTATTTCTATTAATTTAATTATTTTTAACTGTAAACATGTCCATTTTCGATTTCCAAGGCCGTGCCCCCTACACTCTAGATGTTCACTTACCCATTTTTAAGCGATTCCTCTGGTGATGCTTCGGTGTTATATGTATGTACGTGATGGAGAGGAGAAAACGGAGTACCTGTTGGGGAGAAGCAGAGCCGAGGTTTTCCGGCGATGGGACGAACCGGGTTTGGCGAGGCGGCGGCCGGTCATACGAAAGAACGCCACCGCCGCAGCAGAGGAGCAACAATATTCCGGCAAACGCGCAGATGACGAACTGCGAGCCGGCGGCCATTTCCATTTGGGGAATTAAGTGAAACAAGAGGAGGAGGAGGAGGAGGAGAAGAAGAAGAAGAGGAGGAGGAGGGAATATGCTAGTAACCAACCGTACGTGAAAGCGAATATTATGAATGATACAATTAAGATCATCAGCTTATTTAAAGCGTGAAATGGATCCAGCCAGCTTATGGTTTTGTCTGGATTGGATTGGATTGGATTGCCTTGGCATGTACGTTCCTTAAGGTCGTAACTGCACATAATTATCTCAGCTTTTTCGTTTTTTGTTTACTATTTATAATAAAGCAATGCAAAACCCAAAACGGCAGCCGGTGAGCTGACAATCCTCGTGGGTTTAGAGTCAGTTTCTCCAGATGTTGACGCGTGGCTCTGTTCGCCTTCGAGGCAGGGGATCCACGTTATTGCTACGGTAGCGTTGGGTGTTGTATATAAATTTTGTCTAAATTATATATATAAAGGTGGGATCTAAAGAATAAAAATAAATTTATAAATATTTTATAAAAAAATAAATTATTTTTATAAAATACTAAATTTTATATATAAAGGTGGCATTTACAATACTAAATTTTATAAAAAAAAATAAATTATTTTTTAAATATATATATATTTTATAAAATACTATTAACCATTTATCTTACTATAGTTTTAGATGAAATAAGTTTTTTAAAATTAAAATTAATAAAATCTTATTTACCTTCAACTAATTTAATTATATTATAAATTTTAAAAAAATTACTTTCTAAACTTGAATATAAAATTTTAATTAATTGATGTGGCATCAACTGAAATTACTAGAATACCCCTACGCACTGATAGTCTCACCTGCCACGCGGATCACCTGAGAGACCGACACGTGGCAAGTCAACACTCCGGAGCGGAGCCCGGGAAATCCGGGCCGAATCGCAAGACCCGTTCCAACTTGACCGGGATTATTGGGGGTCGTGCCCGCTCATCTCGGGTACCCCAAAATGGTTTCGCCTATAAAAGACAAGGACTCTCGCCAGGTATATACAAGCTCTACAGCTCTCTCATTTACTACTACTTGCTTTATTCTACTTATTTGAGTGTCGGAGTCCACCCCGGGGTGATCCAAGCCCCGGCCCTCCATTGTCTTGCAGGTCCTACACCCGAGGTCCGACATCCCCAAGTCCGAGGTTCCATTCCCGAGGTCCAGTCGCAGAGGTGGCACGTGGTGGTTGGTCCCAAAAATCATCATCATTAATAATTTTATATCATATTTAAAATTACTAAAATAATTTGTATTACTAAAAAAATTTAATAATATTTATTTATCTTAATCCGCCCCCGCATTAATGGCAATGCCCCAATTACCTTAAAATTGACCATTTGACCTTAATGAATAGAGAGCCTTCGATTCGATTGTACACATTTCTTTGTAGTTTACTTAAAATTGACCATTCGCAGCATTTATCAGCCATAAAATGTTTACTTTCTATTTTTATTTAAAAAAACAAAACAAAACAAAACAAAACAAACATAAAACAAAACAAAACAAACATACACCTAAATTTCCTGTGATTTAATTAGGTGATTGGACCGAGACACCTTCTATGGTTTAAAAATATTTATACTAGTTATTATAATTTAATAATAATTATTTGACAAAGACATCTAACTCAATTAAATTAACTTAATTTAACGTTAATATATATGTCGGCTTTGTGTGATGGGCAGTGCCGGCGCGAATCCCAATCCCAGAACTGTTAAACTAAACTGGAAACAAGTAATCAAGATTTTATTTGTAAGTAAGAAAAAAAATCACTATTTTATTTAAAATAATATATTTTTATGATCATTTATTACACTTTTGAATTAAACTGAAAATATTAAAAAAGTTAGACAATATGTCTTACTGGTCATGTCTAAGTATAAATAGGAGATGCGTATATTAAGTTTTAAAAGTTACTCTTACGGTGTGTTTGATCGAGATGAAAAATGATCCTTAGAAATTTTAATTCTTTGATTTCAAAGAAAATTTTTACTTTTTGAACTAAGATGAAATTTAAATTCCATGAAATTAAAAAATTGTTTGATAGAATTTATTGAAATTTAGATGAAATTCGAATTCTACCCTCATTTTTCACCCCATCAAACGCACCCTTATTTCTCCTAACATCCAAAAGTTTTACAAGATAATTCCATCCAATTAAATTTATATTTCATAGATATGTTTAGAGGTGAGCAATATTTCGGTTAAATCAAAATAATTGAACTGAATCAGCTAAAATTATCGATTCATTTTGGTTCAAGTTATAAGTTGGTTTGATTAGATTTCTAAATTTGATAATTTTAATTATTTCAACTCGGTTCGATTTTCATATTGAAAAAATTGAAAACAATCGATCAAAAATGATATCACTTTTGTATTTTATTGTTTTGTTTTTTGTTTGTTTGTTTTTTTTTTCAAATTTTTAAGTTTTTCAGTTTGTTTGGTTTAAGAATCTATATATTCAGTTAATTTGGTTCGATTTTTGACATAATTTCAACCTATTTGATTTGAGTAATTTGAAAGGTTAACCCTAAGATACTTTTTGATCATTAATATATATTTACATAAATTTTTGAACTTTCATCTGAAAAAGGAAAGATGAAATAATTTTTGAAATTTATACACATGAATTATAATTTGGTAAAATTTTAAAATATCCATGTCAAGTAACTGGTATTTGATGATGGGCATGTAGTTTCAAGGTAAAAATGGGAAAATGTCCCTTATTTGGGTGAGATTTAACTCAAAAGTTTAAAGTTAATTTAAAGACTCATTAATCTTATAAAAAATAAGTTTGAAGGGTTGGGTTTGGAATTAAACTAAGCTCATGCCCCAACGAGCCAAATCTAACTTTCTAAGAATGAAACACCAAATTGGTGCCCAATTTCTAGTCTCAAAATACACTCCAATGAATATACTAATTTGGTGTAAGTGAACAATATAACATCAAATTTGGTGTCATACTATTCATCAACACCAAATTTATTTTTTGGTTTTATTTTCAAATTTGCCCATTTTATTATAACTTCAAAACAAATTATTCCCTTTATATCTTTTATTATATTTGTATATTTTAATTAATAATTATAAATATAAATTAAATTGTTATAAAAAATACATACCAATGGAAATATTTTATATATTAAGATCTATAAAATGAGTATAATATTGAATATATTTTAAAATATTTAATAAATATTATAAATACCATATTAATATAAAATGAATTAACATTGTTTATGTATGAAAATTTTTTATTTCAACAATTACTTGATAAAAAGATAATATTTTTAATGCAGAAATTTAAGAATATAATAAAAAATAATAACATTTCTATTAACTTAAATTAAAAATACACGATTAAAATAAAAAAACAATTTAAAATAAAAAAAAGAAGGTGAGAAAATTAGCTGAAATATTAAGTAAAAAAAATATTTATGAAAAAAATAGTTAGTTCAATTTAAAATATTAGTTGAAAAAATGAGATGGATAAATAATTAGGTGGATAAACAATTAGTTTGATAAAAGTTAGGTGAAAATAATTAATTAAAAATTAGTTAGAAAATTAATTAGAATGATATAATTTGTAAAAAAAATTTAAAAAATTATGAGAGTAATTATTAATTTTTTTTTATAAAATGTGACTAATTATTTTAATAATAATATTTTAAGTTAAATAAATAAATTAATATTAATTAAACAATTTATTATAGAATATTCTTTAAAGATGTTTTTTGAACTAATTTGGTGTTGAGTATGTTGGAGTGAATAAAAATTTAGTGTAAATTACGCTTTGACGTCAAAATGGTATCAAATTTGATATTAGACATTAGAGATACTTTAAGTAGCATATCCAAAACACTCACCAACTTCAAAGTTTCATCGTATATTAAGTCAACTGTCAATCAATCAAATGTTACAATTATGACTGTTTATCAATCCTTTTAGTACACCCTATAAAAGAGTGTAATTTTTTAAAACTTAGCTAGATATTTTATGAATTGTATTATTATTATTATTATGTCATTTAATCTCAGATTTAATGACAAATTTGAGCTTTACAAGACCCATCATGAAATCAAAGCTAACTGTCCTTATGTAATTAGAGCAAGTCCTGGATAATATCAGCCTTGAGGACCACTAAAAACACCTCGATCAAAGAAAAGTCAATCACAGGCATGCATAATAATTATATAGATAAGATGGTGATCCTGGACAGCAATGGCACATTCCGTGAATATTCAATTTTTTTTTTTATTTGGCTTGAGAATATTCTGATCATTAAGTTGACAGTCGAGAGAGTTTTAAAGTCCCTAACTCCCAGCTAATGCTAATTTTCTATTCTTTTGTTTACGGATCTGTGGATGGAATCTGTCACCATCTTCGCATGTGATTCACTGATCCCTTGTATCTCTCTCTTATCTATCTATATTACGACTGGTTTAAGCGTGTTTTGATAAAACGGTGATGAATTATTTAATTTTACGCAAAACTTACTTGCGTTGAGGATTCGGGTTAAATAAGGAAAAAGCTCAAGTGAGCTGTGCACGTATTAAGGATCTTAATCTTAATTAATTCCTTGTTTGGCTTATAGTTAGCTGGATAAAATGATTAACGCAAAGGGGTGTGCAACAGTTCCGCAAGTTATGGCATTCCTGATTCTGAAGTCACTTACTTGACGCCATCATATTCCATTCTTTTCCCTGCTTTTGATTTTCTCGTTTCCCCGTACGTACCTTTTAGAACTTTATATATAATCAAGCGCCTGTGCTGTGTGTGTCTTAAACCAAACCCAGTTCGTAGAATCGTAGATTTATGAAAACTTTTGCTTTACTGGAGTCGAAGAAATTAATGGAGGTATGGTGCTCACCTGCCATCGTCTTCTTCCTCTTCGTCTTCTTCCAACTTCATTTGCAGTCGCTGGCAACGCCGGAGTACGGTCGTCAGCCACCTCGGTCCATCGTTTTCACCCAACACGAACGGCCTGAATCAGAGCCTCAACAGGTTTCTCTAATGGTTTCATCTTGTTTTTGTTTTTAGTGTTGTTTTTAATTAAATTTGAGAAAGACAAAATTAACCCCCATGACTGCATTGGGCAAACCCGAGAACAATACTCCTTAAGAAAGATAGTCCAATTTTGAAAAATACAACCGTTTTCTGATTGGACTTGCAGAAATCATATCAACATCGGTAATCATTTCTTTCGTACTGAAACGTTTTGATTCAAAGTTCAAAATTTATAAATTACTATGATTTTTAAAAGAACTGGGCTTCTAGATTCACGTATCACTAGCCGGGAAGGGCCACATGAGAGTCTCATGGGTCACATCCGACGACGACGCGCCGTCGACTGTAGAATACGGCAAGACGCTGGGGAAATACGAATCGTCGGCTACCGGAGAACATACCAAGTACCACTATTTCTTCTACACCTCCGGCAAGATCCACCACGTCAAGATCGGACCTTTGGAACCCAGCACCACCTATTACTACCGGTGCAGCGGGTCCGGCCCGGAGTTCAGCCTCCGGACACCTCCTTCCGCCTTTCCTATCGAGTTCGCCGTAGTTGGTCAGTGTTCTTCTTCTTCTTTCAAAGTTAATGCAAATATATGCCCCCGTCTAAGCTTGTAAGCAATGAAAGTAGTAGCGTTTTAGAAACGCCAGTTAAGGGAATATGTCGTCGGTAAATCAACATATTGAACCTGGTTGAAAACAGGCGATTTAGGGCAAACCGAGTGGACTGCATCTACCCTACAACACGTTAATGCCAGCGACTACAATGTGCTCTTATTGCCCGGTGATCTATCTTACGCCGACACGCACCAGCCGATCTGGGACTCGTTCGGCCGCCTGGTCGAGCCGTACGCCAGTCGACGGCCATGGATGGTGACGGAGGGCAACCATGAAATAGAGACGTTGCCGATCGTCCATCCCCATGGCTTCAAGGCCTACAATGCAAGGTGGCTGATGCCACACAGAGAGAGTATGTCAAAATCAAACCTATACTATTCGTTTGATGTCGCTGGCACACATGTCATCATGTTGGGATCTTACACCGACTTCGAGGCTGGCTCAGAGCAGTACGAGTGGCTCGAAGCCGACTTGGCTAAAGTCAACAGATTGAAGACACCGTGGCTGGTCGTGTTGCTCCATGCTCCGTGGTACAACACCAACGCTGCCCACAGAGGTGAAGGAGAGAGCATGAGGAAGGCCATGGAGGCGCTCTTGTATATGGCGCGAACTGATTTGGTTTTCGCAGGGCATGTTCATGCATATGAACGCTTCGTAAGTCACTTGGCATTAATATTATATCGAGAGGTTTTAGGCATACCAGCCGTGACATAAATTTATAAGTCGTTTGTTAACTAAAAATTACTTTTGAGTGAGAATTAGCAGTCTTATAGATGATATCTATGCTAGTCTATGACAATTAATGAGCAAGTCTCTGCTTGAAAAATGTTTCAATTGATTTGGTTGTGGCCTAGTATATTAATTAATTACTTTGTCCCATGGAACCATAAGTCACAATCAGGGGATCGAATATGTGCTTTTGAAAGATATAACTTGTTCTTATACCCCTGCCATGTGGACATCTTCTTCTGGCCTGATAAAAAGTATAAGAATTAAAAGATACTAGTTTGTTAAAAATCAACCTTACGTGGGTAAGTGTCTGTCTTTGTCCCTTGGATATGTAAGTTACCCTCAACTAAGTACTCTTTTGGGTAAGGCTCTAATGTTATAATTGGGATGTTCGGACACTTGAAAATTCCAATTTTGCCTCTTCTGATTTCTCTCTGTTTAGTTTGCAGTAAATCTTACATTTCGTCATTTGCAGACTAGAGTGTATGACAATAAAGAGGACCCATGTGGTCCTGTATATGTGACGGTTGGCGATGGAGGGAACAGAGAGGGGCTTGCTTTGAAGTGAGTACTCGTTGGCATATAATATAAGTACTTGTTAATATATATATATAAATCACCTGCCAATTATAAATTTAAGCATTCTATCTGGACCTGACTATATGTAGGTTTGAGAAGCCGAGCCCGTCAATTTCAATTTATCGAGAACCGAGCTTCGGGCATGGCCGGTTGAGGATTTTGAACCAAACCCATGCTCACTGGTCGTGGCATCGGAACAATGAGTCCAACTCCATGGTTGCTGATGAGGTCTGGTTCGAGAGCTTGAGCTCTGTCAAAACTTGCAACCAAGGCATTGCCGGAGGGAAAGGGTGGTCGGGTTCTCTCAAAGACGAACTTTAAACCCATTAACCCTTATTACTTGTCGTTCCGAATTCGAAATTTCAAATTGATTGCATAGTCATCACATATCATCTGGATTTGAGCTCGCCTTAATTTTGAACATATCTGTATTCAAATATCAAGTCAGTGAAATTAGAGGTAAATCAGTTGTTGTTTAGCTTGGCATGCGTACAGTATATACTATATACACACGGCTTCTCTTATAGAAATGTTATTCAATTCTGCATTATCATGAAAAATATTGGGGTCTAATTTGATTTATTAGATACTTGTAGATAGATCAATTATTTGGTTGATTTTGAGTCTAAAATGATAAATCTGATCGTAGTTAAATTAAATGTAAACTCTTTAATCCTCTTTTAACACCCTTAGCTCATGTGACAAACCACACTCTACTAGCCACCCCTAATATAAGTGGCAATGTTATTTTTAAAAGTTATTCTTGTAAAAGTGAGTTTTGGGAGAAATAATTATCGTGTCATAATAATTAAAAATTCATAAGAATGTCAAATGAATGCTTAAGGAAATATATTTTAGTTTTCAATTTTTATTCTTTCGTTGTTCAATCTTGATATTCATTTTAATAATGAAATCTAACATGTTATTTAATAATTTTTTTTTAATTTTTATTCGATACTTTTAAAATTATCTCTTATACTCGCATCTTCCTCTAATATTTTGACAAGAAATTAATATGACTATTAAAGAGACACTTTTTATAGTTAAGTGTTTTTCTGATATTATAGTTCATTCTTTGCGAATCAACCCCTCATAAATTCATTAAGACATAATTATCGTCAAATTTTCAACAAGTCTTCGTGAGTTTTATTTTTTATTAGTGATGATAGAGTATCCCAAGTCCTTGGAAAAATATGCATGTGCCCCTAACTCCACGGATGATACAAGGCTGAGAATATCACACCCTTAGGTTTGCTAAGAATATCACACACTTAGCCGTGAACTAAGTTTATCCCTATTACGAATTTGAATTGAAAACAAACTATAAGTAAATTGTCAATGCTGATTTTTAAAATTTTAGATTGGGGTACCTGAAATGTCTTTTTTTTTTTTAACCTTTTTGATATTTTAGAACAAATCAAATTTTGGAACTATTAATAAGAGTTGTGAATTAAATTATGAAAATGCGCACATTTACAAAGATTTTGCCATGATAAACTAAATCAAATTCAAAGGTTTAAGCAGACACTCAAGATAAATCTCCTTGAGTGTCATTTAAGAGAAAAAAATTATAGTGAATTTAAAAAAAAAGATAATAAAAAGAAAATGTCAAGTGAATGCATGTTTTGAAACCAATATGTAATTTTAAGAGTAGATGAAGGGCTTTTATGAGAAATATTTTAAAAAAAATTCAAATTATGACGTTAATAACTTTGAATAAATCATATAGTGACAAACTCCCAAGTGATCATCAACTAATTTATAGATTCCGACGTCCAAACAATTTTTATGTGATATTTTTTGGCTGCAAAAGGTGAAGGCCTTAAAGGCTCCCTCGCATACTGCACCACGCACGTGGGAAGGATAAATCATGGTATACGGCGGCCTTCTAGGCAGGAGATATAGTATATAATGCCCATAAGGAGCCACTCTCACAGGAGGGTAAAACTCCCACACTGCGACTATCATGCCTCGAACCTACATCTTTGATTGTAATCTGTTATCTGGGTGCGAATCGTGTTACGTCTGTGGGGGCAAAATTTTTTTGTTTTATGTGATATTGTCACTAAGAGGCTGTTTGGTTGAGCGATTTAACCGCTTATAAGCTATACAAGCATTGTATAAGCTATGCAGTTTCTAACGATTAAACGTTTGGCTTGAATAATTGCTTAAACACTATATGGCTGAAACGTTGTTATAACAACGTTTTGGAGAAGCTGGTACCCCCAGCTTTGGCCAAAAAAAATTGCTAAATTGACCGAGAAAATTATCATTTTACCCTCAAACTCTCTTTTCCTATCATCTTCTTCAAGTTCCATCTCTTCTGCTCAGATCCGCCGCTGCCGTCGTCACCCAATTGATCCGTCGCCCACTATCGCTCGCAGTCGCCCAGCTAATTCGTCGCTCGCAGTCGCCCAGCGCCATCGACCTTCTATCGCTGCCTCATCTTCCTCCCCAATCCATTGCAATTGGTAAGTGTATATATATTATATATACATATATATTGTATATATATATATTCATAAATTTATATGAATAATTTATCTAACAGTTAGAAATTAATTTAGAAATACAGAAAAATTTATATATTATATATACATATATACTGCAACTAGTGAGTGTATATATATTATATATATTTAGTTTGTATATAACATATGTAATAATTATATTTAATTTTTTTTATAATTTATTAACGGTAAGTATTTTAGGTAGACATCAATTTAATTTTGTTTAAAAAAATTATATTTATATTATTTAATATCATGTCTATTTTAATTTTTTTATCAAATTATAACAACTTATCAGTTTTTACAAACCAAACACATAATTTTACATTAATAGCTTAAAAGCATATTTATCCAAACATGTTATCAGGTTAAACACTATCAAATTTTAACACTATTACACAACTTAAACACTACCTAACTTAAACGCTGTTAAAAAAAAAAATGTAGCCAAACTAAGCCTTAAGTGTCATAATTATAATTTTGAGTTTCAAATTCGTCTTCTATTATTACTCAAAAGAGACATCTCTCATCTACTATCAACACCGCTTTTTTCTTTCATAAACTATTTATTTTCTACTATCATAAATTATCACGACTTTTCATGTAATTCCTAAAAGATATGGTCGAAAATAATTTTTAATACATTTGATAATTATATATTTTTTAAAATTAAATATAATTTTTATAAGATTTTTTTTATTTTTATAATGTAAAAAGATATTATTGTTAAGGGATTGTTTTATTATTCTATTAGATCACTATGTTTGATAAGAAAAGGAATAAAATGATTATTTAATTTAATTTTGTTTTCATTTTTATTTATTTTTTATTTTAATTCAAAACTAATCCATCTAACCAAATGTCCCCTTAGTTATCAAATAGAGAAACAAAAAGGTTAACGTGATTTATTCCATAAATACTGGAAGTCCCTACAAATTAAGTTTTCATTAATCAAAATAAAAATGAAAATCTTATTTTAATATTCAAATGAATGCTTTTGTACATTAATAACTTGTAAATTTATATTAATATAATATATAATATAAAATATCGTTACAAATATAAAGTATCAAAAAAATATTTCTGTAATAAAAACCTTTTTCTAATTGATATTTAGATTATTAATATAATAATAAAGATTTCTGGGAACTATCTTCCATTCTGGCTCCGTATATAAGCACAACTGCACTAAAAATTGTGCCGCATCGTCTGGCGCCATGGAGCCAACGCCAGCTCCGGCGCAAACACTCACCCCCTCCGCTCCAGCGCCGTCCGAACTGCAGCAGCAGCCTCTACCACCATCTCCCCAACCAACTCCTTCTTCTTCTTCTTCTCCTTCTCCCTCATCAATCCCCTCTTCCCCGAACCCTAACCCTAGCCCCCCAATCTCCCAACCACAGCCACTGCAACTCTCCGTGCAGAACTCCCAAGCAAGGCCGCCTTTCAGCCGGCCATGGCAGCAGCCACCCTCACATTTCCAGCACTTCTCCCCCCATCTCCAGTCAATGCCGCCTCCTCCTCCTCAGTCGTCTTCCTCCTCGACTTCGCCTTCGCCTCCGCCCGTTCCGCCATTCTCTTCCTCTGGTCCATCGTCCGTACCGGCGCCGTCGGGACCGAGGGGTGGGATGGCCATCGGAGTCCCTGCGCACCACCCGAGCCCTACGCCGGCCTCCACCTCGTTTTCATCTCTCGGTCCACCGGCTTTTGGGCAGCAATTTGGCGGGTTGGCTCGCAACCCGGTTGTGTCGGAATCTGTCACTAACCCTAGCTCATCACAGGTGCTATGATTGTTTTTTGGACTCGTTTTCCTAAATTATTCACACGGTTGTAGTCCTGTTTTTCCTTAGTGCCATGTTTGAAATTATGATTTTCTGACAAGGAAGTCAATATTACTTTAACACTGTACATCGTTTGGGAAAATTTTGCTCAGTATGACGATTCTCTTAAGCGTGGTTTGTTTGTTGTGTTGCTGCGAATTTATAGCCTAGACAACCTATCCAAGGAATGGGCAGTGTGGGTTCATTTGGTTCAGGTCCTCCAATCCGGCCTGGTGGGATTGCTGTACATCATCAGCAGAGACCTCTCCAATCATCTGTTAGACCACAAAGCACGCAAAACAATCTGTCCTCTACTTCCCAAGTGAGTACTAAATATTGAAATTTAAGTTCTGACGTTCTAACTTTTAATCTTGTGCCCTTGTACTGTTTTCTTAACAAACTACAATGGTTTGTTCTGTATTTGATGGGAATTGATCAAAGTAGGGGTAAATTCTTGAGGATATTGCTTGACATATTTTCTGATGCTGCCATGAAAATGTAAATTTTTTTATAGAAGAGTTAGTTTTTGAAGGACAGTGATGCATGATCTCCTTCACTTCTAAGACACAATTTGACGTGCATTTGACACATCCAAATGTGTATTTTGTTTTTTTTGTTCTTTTGGTGTTTTCTTGGGCCTTGGATAAAAACATGCATACGTTGGCATGGAAATCATGCTCTTGTTGATTTTTAGAAGCCAAAAAGGTGCAGGAATTCATACACGCTCAGTCACATGAATGAGAATATATATAGTGTTGATGCAACAGAAAATTATAATTTTATATGATTGGTGGATCCAGGAGCTAGACTTGGGGGGTGGTATATATGCTTTCATTCCAATATTAAATTCTGATTCTACCAATTTCACAATTATGATTTTACACAACACACACATGCCAAGCATTTTTCATTCAAGTGATGCATATACTTATAATTTGTGATTTGAAATATAAATATAAATAACATTAAAGTTTTAAAGTATCTAACCTTGATTATTATATTAGCTGAAACAGATTCTTTCGGAGGTTGTTCATAATTTTTTTTTTTGTTTGGGTGGGGGGTAATCTGTGGAAAAAATATTTTAAACTGAAACAAATTTATTTTTGAGGGGCTAAGTGAAGATAGTAAAAGACTTTTTTGGAGAGCTCGGGTGGGGGGACCATGTTAAACACAGATGAGTGGCATTTTTCATTAATCACAAACTGCTATGTTATCCATATAAAACAATTAGTATTCAATTTCAATCAGTCATCTTTGTATAAACAATGTAAGTGCAGTCACTAGTCAAAGATGATATTATTCAGGATATCATTACAATTTGGGGAACATCAATCCATACCTATAATTCATGGTAAAACACAAAGGCACATGCTTAAAACGACTAATTTGTTTCAATTTCAACTTTGAAATAGCCTTAACTGTTTTTCTCAAAATTTTTAAACCAAACCGTGTTTCAAAACATGTTAAATTGAACCCAACCCAACTACTTGGTTTGGTTTAAGGTTTTGGACCAAACTATGCATAGGCCTAAGAGAAAAAGGCAGCTAGGGTTATGTGAGAAATTGAGAAAGTTGGAAAAAGGTGTATTTATACTGTGACAATTCAAAGTTTTATTGATATTTTAGTAAGCTAATATAATTTTGATTATTTTTGTTTAAATCTGAAATATTCTTTGACGCAGCGTGTAGCGTGTGTGTGAAAAAAAACACACCAAAATAAACCTTTGAAAGAACAAACTTTAATGGCCGAAGCTTGACTTTCAAAAAGACGCAAAAACTAGATTGTTTTGCTTAAGAAGACCCAAATAGGTTGCTGAAATTTGTATTGAGAAAACTTAATTACAAACTTTAGATCCTAGGCATATTTATAGTGTTTGGCTAATCCAAATCAATCTAATATTTGTAAACAAAATCCAACTAGAATCCTAATAGAAAGAAATCCTAAGTAAAATTCAACTAGAATCCTAATAAAATAAAATCTTAATCAAACATGAAGTAGAATTCTAAATCAAGTAGAAATATGAAGTAGAATCCTATATTAAGTATAATTCTAAAACTTAAGAAGTATTAAAATATTATTCCGGAGTGGTTGGGTTGGCCTTGGGTCGGGTCTTGGTGACCGCATCATTCACCTCCATTCGAGAAAAAATTCGACCTCGAATTTTGATTTGAAGAGGACAAATCCACGTCCGACAAGTTCAAAGAGAGATTAGCCACATTGAATGTTTGGAAATACCCATATGATTAGGCAAATCCATAACATAAGCATTATTATTGATTTTATTTGTAATCTTGTAAGGATCATATTTCTTTGGCTTGAGCTTGTTCTGCTTTCCTGTTGGAATCCGTTATTTCTTTAAGAATATCATGACTTCATCTCCAACCTAGAGGTGTCAAAAGGGCCGGGCTTTGGCCTGGCTCGTTACTGTTCAAACGGGCCGGGCTGAGCCCGGCCCCCATTGGGGGGCCAGGTTGGGCCAAAGAAATTGGGCCCACGGCCCGGCCCGGCCCGACCCATGGCCCTTATGGGTCGGGCCCATGAGGCCCTTATGGGCCAATAAGGCCCTTACTCATTTTTTTTTTTTAATTTTGTTATTCTTTAGTAATTATTGATATTGGATACTAAAAAATTTAATTTCACAATATATATAAATAATAACCATCAATTTATTTAAAATTTTTAAGTTAAATTTTTTATATATTTAAATTATAAACAAACATTCTCCTTTTTATATGTACATTATTTTTCATATCAATTCACAAGAAAAATTATAAGGCATATAGAATTTTGAAATATAAAATAATGAAATAATATTTAAAACTTAAGAATTAAGATAGAAAATATTTTTAAAAGAAAAAAATTAATTTTTATATATGTATTATTTTGATATTTATATATGTATATATTATATGTATTATTTTTAAAAAAATTATTTTAAAAAAAGAAAAAAAAAGGGCCGGGTCCACTGGGCCGGGCCCGGCCCTCCAGCCCACGGGCTGGCCCGGCTCGGCCCCTTTGTAGGGGGGCCGTGGGTCGGGCCGGGCCGGGCCCTATCCATGGCAAAAGGGCCTGGGCCCGGCCCGGCCCGGCCCTTTTAGTAAAAGGGCCGGCCCGGCCCGTTTAAAAAGCCCGTGGGCCGACTCTGGCTGGCCCTTTTGACACCTATACTCCAACCTCAAATACCTTGTGCTTCCTATGCTTGTTAGCTGTTGCCTTGTACTTCTTATTTATGCAATTTTTGCTCGACATCTTCCTGAATTGCTTGAACTTTTCTGCTAAAGGAACATAAGCAAAGACATTCCTTCCCCTCTTAGCCCTATCTTCGTTGGCATAGGTCCAACTATCACCATGTTTGTTGCCCTCTGCCTCCATTGTATTATTACTGTTAGATTGAGGACATTGAACATTCCATCTTGAGCGCTTCTCTAATCTGGTAGATCTTATCACAGGTCCTTCTCTTCTCATCAGTTTTCTTGATTTTGATTCCTCAACATCTTTCGAATTCATCCGTAGATTTTTCTTGTTTGGAAAAGCATTCTTTTGCAACTGTTTCGAATAGAGGCTTATTCCATGACTTCCAGTAGTCTGTCTATCACTTAAAATATTGATGCTTGAATCCTCCTTTGGTCTAAGCACTTGATTAGCTATAGCAGCAGCTGCTACAACATTCTTAGTTTCAGAATCTACTTTCAAATTAATACTGAAAGCAGTTGCACTACCCGAGTTAACTAGCTTGGGAGATCCAACACCCCTATCCACGAAGAGACCCTTGTGACCATCTTGCTTTTGCAATCACAAAGGTGAATATGTTCCCATTGCCTTTGATTCAACCATGCCAGAGACTGAATAAATTTTAGAAGGATTTGCTACCATGGCCTCTATCTCCTTTATAGTTGCAAGCTGATGAGAAGAAACACCACCATCATTGGATTGCGAAACAATGCCTAAGCCCTTGGGACTGGAAAATATGCCAGTATGAGTCAATAACCTTAGAATTTCTGTCATGTTAGCAGCATAAACTAAACTTGAGTTTGGAAACGTTGAGGTTGCTAGGACAAAATAATGTTCGAGATCAAGCTCCAAATTCATTGAAAAGCCATTCTTTAGTTTATACTCATCGTTTCCCCAATAGTTGTGTTGTTGCGCATTCCTCCTAACCCCTCTACCACTATGGTTGGCTATCATACGACCAAGATCATCCTCATCGTTGCTATCATCCATCATTGGTCTTCTAGGATTAACGAGGACAGGATTAATGGCTGGTCTTTCTGGTTTAATGTAGTCGGCTTGATTTACGCCATTAGTTCGGTTCCAATTATCCTTAGCTCGTTGTAAAATGCCTAATTGGTTGCGGATTCACTCCAATTGCTGCTGCATTGTACAAGTTATTTTCCGTTGTTCTTCGATTGCTCTCCAAAGTGCGGGTAACCCCCGATCACCGTCACGAGACTGACTGCTACCGTTACCTTCAAGATTGACCATCTGATTGGTTGATGAACCGCTTTGATACCACCTGACGCAGCATGTAGCACATGTGTGGAAAAAAAAAAAACACCAAAATAAACCATTGAAAGAACAAACTTCAATGGCCGAAGGTTGGCTTTCAAAAAGACGTAAAAACAAGATTGTTTTGCTAAGAAAACTCAAATAAGTTGCTGAAATTTGTGTTGAGAAAACTTAATTACGAACCCTAGATCCTAGGCATATTTATATTGTTTGGCTAATCCAAATCCATCTAATATTTGTAAACAAAATCTAACTAGAATTCTAATAGAAATAAATCCTAAGTAAAATAGAACTAGAATTATAATAAAAATAAAATCTTAATTAAACATGAAGTAGAATCCTAAATCAAGTATAATTCTAAAACTTTATTAAACATGAAGTAGAATCCTAGATCAAGTATAATTCTAAAATTTAAGAAGTATTAAAATATTGTTCCGGCGTGGTTGGGTCGGCTTTGGGCCGAGTCTTGATCGGTGACCACATCATTCTATAAAACCAAACCAGAATTTTTTAAAATAAAACCAAACCAAACCAAATTATGCCAAAAAAAAAAACCCAGATTAACTGAAATTCATTAATTCAGTTTTGGAGAGATTTAGTAATAGAATGGAATGGAAATGAGTGAAATGAAATATCAAATATTTTATCCTCGTTTGGCATAAGAGGGGATGGAAAGTAATGGAAAATATTTCTCTTTATTTAGGAAAACAATGGAAATGGATGGAATGAAAGGATATTAATCAACAAATGATCATTATGCCCATTTAATAAAAAGCTGAAGTGTGATAATGTAAATGAAAAATTTGAACTTTCAAAAAATATTAAGGTTAATGTTGTCAAAGCACAAAAGTTAGTTTTTCATCCATTTTCACTCCATACATGTCTCCCCCAATTTGAGGGATACAAAAGTAGGCATTTGGATGGAAATGGATGGATACACTTTTCATTCATTTCCATTCTGTTCCATTATTAATGTCTCTTCCAATTGAGGAGAAATATCTTATATTCAACTCCATTCCATCACCCTCTCTAGTCGTCAAATAAAGAAATATATTTTGAACTGAATTAATGAATTTCTGTTAATTGGGTTTGGTTTTTGGGTCACTCGGTTCGGTTTGGTTTTATTTTAAAAAGTTTAGTTTTTAGTTTGGTTCGGTTTTGGAGATAATACTTTGGTTCTTAACCAAAATAACAAAAATTATGTGTTTATTAAAATGTCCATAAATGTTTGATTATTTATGAAATTGCCGTTGAATATAAATACACCTCTTTCCAACTTTCCCCCTTTCTAACATAACCCTAGACCTACCCTTTTTCCTTGAGCTTCTCTGTCTGCAACCCTTTATCCGTGTGCTTCACTCTCTGTGATGCCAACACTGCCATTGACCACTGCCGCCTTCCAGTCTTTCCAGATTTCTCCTTGAGCTTGCTTCACTCCAGTAAGTTTCATTCTTGCCATTAACTCTGTTTACATTTAAGCAGTTTGACTGAAGACAAAGTAGATGCATGTTGCGCATAATAGTAGGATCACAAAAAAGTGGAGGGCCTTTTCATTGACAATCACTGGAAAAATTGATAATGCCTTCACAACTCTTTCCGTTTACATTAGTTCTGTTTACATTTCTTGTCGGGCTGTTATTATTTAGTTTCCAGATGTTCACCTTTGCAGAGAAACTGCAAACCTTTTTTTATTGTTGTGGAGAGACAGAAGGAGAAATGTTTCAGATGTGTAGGAATAAGGAATTAGGGAGGGAGGGCTTTTCTTCATTTAGCTCTTGGAATCTGTTTGTTGCTTCCAGATTTGTAAATTCCTAAAAGTTGCCTTGAATTATTCTATATTAAATAAAGTTACCAAACAACCCTATAACCGATCAAAAAAGCTGATTGCTAAACCCTACTTGTATGCACCCTCAACTTTTTGTGTCAGTTGCAGGAAAAATGCAGATTCTGGAATATACATGCTCCATTGTTTGAAGCAACTAACTGAATAAAACTCCGAGGACATATATTTATTATATCCATTTGGCTTTTAAATCTGAGAAGCTGATATCCTAAAATTGGAATTTGATTTCAGATAGAATTTTCAAAAATCTGTAAATTCTAATGTATCTCTTTGTAATTCTAGCTTACGGTTCACTGATGGTTTGTCAACTAAATTATAGGACAATTTTGTTCGCTAAGTGAAGACAAACAAAGAGAATCACTCTTCAATGTGCTTTTGTGCTCAATCATCAAGCTTATTCTGTCTTCATTTTTCTTCTTCCTCTGATCTAGTCACAATAAATACTTTTTTTTCTTAGATGTATCGGCCTTGTTGGGTTTTTTTGCACGGAAGATTAGCTCTAGAAGTTGAAGAGAAGAACCTGTTTAGAATGAAGATATTTTTCTGACTGTTTTTTATTCGAAGTTAGATTAGATAACTTAGTTATTTTATTATGGGGGGTATGTTGGTCTTTTGTAGAGGCTAAGTTTTTAAATCCCTTGTAATTGCCGCCTCCCTATAGTTTATAAATAGGAGGCGAGTGCTAGCAGTCGGATATAACATTCTCATTCATTCTGATTTTTCTCTAGATGCAAGTGATGCTGTCAAGATAGCGAGAGAGAGAGAGAGAGAGAGAGTGAAAGGCTTTGAGATAAAATTAGTCCTTGTATTCTATTGAGAGTGCAGCGAACTTGTGTGATGGAGAGAAAGGAGGTTCTTGTATCTTGTTTCAACTGGTTTCTAGTGGATTTATTCTCGGATAGAAGGCTGGATGTAGGATTGCTTTAAAGCAATCTGAACCAGGATAATTCTTTGTCTCTTGGATGGTTTGATTGTTCTTATCCTTCATTTACATTCTGTTTTTCAATTGCTGTAAATATATTCTGTTATTATCTTGATTTTCGGGTGAGGAGTGTAGAGAGATTGGCAAATCTAAGTCTTGAATCAGTTTCTAAGAGCTCCTAATCCTAACAGGCCTAAAATCTTTAAATTATAAAGCTTTCTTTTGCAAGTCTAGCTTAAAGTTTACATTGCTGTGCCAACTAAGTCTAGCTTAGTCTATCCCATAGTGTTAGGTGTCCACATTGCCTTGAGGCTAATGGTATCTTTTATTCCACATCTTAGTTAGTACTAGTTGAGTTTTTGGCAAATGAATGTATTGAGACACTAGTGAGGTCGCCTAGGTAAACAATCTGCTTTGGATCCCCAGAGCAGCCTTTATCATGTGTTGACTCAAACATGTGTGCCAAACCATGGCTAACACTTTTAGTGTTCAGAGGTTACCACTTGGCTCATCTGTATCAGGAAATCAGGTTCCAAAGAAATTGATTTTATATGGATTTTGGTTTTTATTTGTTCTGTGATGGAAGTGCTAATCTAGTTTTTGATGAAGGCAGAATCATAATCATCATTATATTGACTGCACCTAGTTAGGGACAGTGCACACCGTTGATAATATCAATTTACTTTTGAAAGTCACATTGACAATACAAATCCACGCAAAAGACAATTGTGGCAAAATTTTATGCTTGATGCCCTTCCTGATGCAACCCTCTAGTGAGGGAATGATGAGATAAAGTTCTAGTATCATCTTTATATCGAACAATTTCTTGAGATGGCGGTGAATGAAGCAAATTAGTATGTTCAAGTTCCATTACATATTTGATACTGTGAAACCAACTTGTACAATTTAGAAATACGACTTATGGAGGATCCTCGTTCTAGAATGACAGAGTTGTGAAACTATCCTTTACAATATGAAGCCAGAGTTGATATTGTGAAACTAACCTTTATAATATGAAGCCAGAATAATATTTAATAAAATCCTATGGGAAGATCTTCGTTAATATTTTAAAAGGGATGATGTGAAGTAGAGGAGAGCCTTGTATAGTGACCTGGATGACATGAGCGGATCATTGCACTAAGGTGGCTCTTCATCCTCGCTAAGAAAGTATGCCTAAGTTCCAAAGCGCTCCCTCTAGGCTATGTAGTGTTTGAAGTTCTCCTATGATGGAGAGGGCAGTACTCCTTCTGAACCTTAATTCTAACTAATATCCGTAAACGACAAGATCTCAGGTTGCCCCTTGCAGCAAATCTGGTTGGGTTTTTGCCAGGAACCAATGCATGTGATGGCTGCAAAAGGTAGCCATTCCATCAGTGACAAAAGGACTCGGCGGGTCAAAGGGACTGATTCCTTTACCATGGGAAATAGGGAAGGAGGTACATCTGTTGAAGATCCATGCCTTTTGACTGAGATGCTGCAGCAAAAATGTTCTTTCCTGAAATTTGGGACAAATTTAACTTACGTGGGCAAGTGACTTGGCAAAAACTGCATCAACCTGGGTCATGAATTACATTGGTAGAAGGGTTTCAAATATCCTCTTCTTAATTTGTAGGTAAATGGTTGTTGATCTTCACAGGAGAAGGTGCCCCTGCCTTGTGGCTAATTTTAGCAAAGTATCCACAATTGTATTTTTATGTCCTAATTTTACGGTGTGAATGTATATAAATTCCTGGTGTAAGAATATTATCCAGCTTAGGTTTTTGACATTGAATATTGAATAATAGGGATTTCTCTCCCTTCTCTCTCTGTGATCTTCACCCTCTCTTTTCACGTATTTGACTTACTTTCATATCTCTGTTGCTCTTCTTGTACTTCTCTCAACAGATTCTTTGCTTTTCCTGCGTTCCGTCTACAGTTTCTGCATCAATGTCACTTGTGCTGTTCGTGTCGTTGCATAACCTTTTGCTTCTCTTGTTAATTTTGACTCAAATGTCACATAGTCCATGTCCATACTAAAGTTGACCCTTAGCAGTGTTATGGAAGGTGCTGACTGGAACTGCCTTGTTCGTGATCTGAACTCAACCGAGTTTAGGCAATATGGCCTTAGAGTTTCTTAAAATTAAGAATTGTTTTGACATTAATTGTATTGTGGGGTTTAAACTCAGGCTTTTTTTCATGATAAAAGTCAGGCTTTTGTTGATGTGGTCAAAAGCTGCTATAAATTTCCAGTTTCTAGGACAATTGTTGAATGCTGGTCCTTTTCAGTTTTAGCTTGCAAAACTTGGGACTCATACTTCCTTTAGTAGAGGAGTGGGTGTCCTGCACTTTTTTTGTATTCCATGCATGCTCTCTTAATACCAACAATTAATGTCCTGCATGGGTGATGTGTCAGAGATATATAAAACTGCCAGTGCCATCATTAAGATAACGTCTCATCTGATTGTTCTATGAATAATATTTGTGCCCCCCTCCCTCCCTCCCTCTCTTGTAGAGTTTCCAAGGGCATGGCTTGTTAAGGGTTGCAACAGGTGGATCTCCAGTTTCTCCATCACCTAGTACATCACAAAGTATGCAGTCTCATAATCAGCCTTGGTTGTCACCTGGACCACAAGGGAAGCCTCCTTTGCCACCAACATCATTTAGACCGCAAATTAATCAACAATCTTTGCAGCAGAGATCTCATATCCCTCAGCAACATCATCATCCAATTTTGACAGCGTCACAGCAACCACAAACATCAACCTCCCAACAACCACAACAGCCATCGTCCTCGCTTGCATCACAAGACCATCATGGGCAGCAATTTCAATCTTCAAGAATTGCACAGTCATTATCCCATCAACAACAGTTTCCGAGGGGTCCAGGATTTGGCAACTCGAAACCTTCCTCTAATACAGTTGTGCAGCCCAGCACAATGTCTTCAGGCGTCCCTGGTAAAGTAGGGAACATAGATACTCTTGAACCCTGTGATAGGATTCTAAGCAAAAGAAGCATTCAAGAGCTGCTAAGCCAGGTGAGCATGTGGTTCCTGTATTTATATTTTTCTAACTGTTATTGTGGTAAGATATATTTGGATCCTCATAATCTCCTGTCATAAAGCATGTACTTACGTAAGTGCTTATAAAAATATCATATACTGATTAGTTTATATATATTATTTTTAGCTTATATATAGTTTTAATTTTCAGTTCACTTTCAAAATATATTTTTAGAATATATTATTTAGTTTAATATTGTCAAATAAAATATATATATATTTGGTTTTGAGAGGGAAAGAGAAAGAAGCAAGGGAGGAACCCAGGGGTAAAATGTTTAATTTATCCTATTCCTTTTTAACAACAGGGGTGGTCTCTACTATTTTTAAAACGAGATTGGTACTTTCTGTAATTAGGTAAAACCTCAGAGGTGGTTAGTGTAATTTACACTATTATAAATGTTAACTAAAACCTAATAACATAAATACTAGCAATATGCTAAACAAATAAGAAAATAACAACACTAATGGTAAAAGAATAACCTCTTGCTTCAATAGAGAATAAAGAAAAACAGGTATATCTTCTTGGCTCACAGGGGGAAATGAAAATGTCTCCTTTCAAACATTGAATCAAATTCTCCTTACTCCCATCCCATTCCAGTTCCTCTCAGAATAATCTACTTCCTGGTAGATTGTTTTGTAAGTACCTTGGAAGGCCCTTTTAATGTATACTCACTGCCTGATTATTAACCATTGCTTTTTCTTTGCTATGATAATTTGCTGTGCAGTTTCAGAAGTATTTTGTTTTTTCTTGCCTGTGGTACAGATTGATCCATCAGAGAAATTGGATCCCGAAGTAGAGGATGTTCTTGTGGATATTGCTGAGGAATTTGTTGAGTCTGTAAGTTGATGAATTTTGTTG
The DNA here is from genome assembly GCF_014633365.1 of Diospyros lotus. Lineage (NCBI taxonomy): Eukaryota > Viridiplantae > Streptophyta > Magnoliopsida > Ericales > Ebenaceae > Diospyros > Diospyros lotus. The sequence continues at coordinate 4,915,825 of NC_068351.1, read as the reverse complement.
TTTTTTTATTTCCTCATACATAATTTTGGATTTGTTGGAATGATGTTTTTTTCTTGGTTTTCAGCTGACTTGAATATGCATTTTTCTAAAAGCTACCTGTAGACCTACTTGTTGAGCATGAAAATGAAATTTATCATCAAGTGAATGCATTATTGTTTGAAATTTAACAGTCATGCCTTTCTTTATTGGAATTAAGGCCCCTTTTCAGTCAATGGTCCATTTTCATTCAATTTTCAGATTTAAAGTTTAGGTGATTATGTATTATCAAACAATAATGCATTTCATTTGATAACCGTTGTCAACATTACTTCTGATAAGGTGATTGTGCCAATTGTCCTTTAGAGGTGGATCTAATGGCTGTCACTATGTTGGCCATAAAAAAAAGACAAACAAATCAAATTAAATCAAATGTAATCTAATACATAGAATTTTTTAAAGTCACTGAATGCATGAGTTTTAGGTGCTTAATTATGTTATCAATCAAGGCCTGTTTTATCATACCTTTATGCTTCATGGCTAATAAGCATAAAAACCTCATAAAGGGCTGTGTTCCTGATTTGAATACACAAACTCTTGGGAAACTTCTAAGGAATTTTTTTGGGTTATCTTGTAATTTTGAAATAAATGGATCTCCTTGGGCTATAGTGAAGCAGCATTGATGGATATTGGATAAAATGAATTGACTTTATTTTTTTTTTTCTTATGTTATTAACTTATTACGGATGATGTTTTTCTATTGTGGTTTGTATGGGCATTACTCAGAAATAGGGTAAATTGCCCCCACACCCCATGTGGTTTTTTTTTTTTTTTTTTTTCCATATAGGTCCCTGTACTTCCCATTGGCTGCTAGAACAACCCCTCCATTAAGTTTTGGTATAAACTGTGTGAATTAAAATGTAATTATGTTAAATTCCACTAACATTGTACTAATCTATCTATTTAATTAAAAAATAAAAATAATAAAAATGGGTGCTGGTGGCAAGGTTGCCACTGGGACTCATCTGGGTTATAGCAAGGTAATTGCAAGAATACATCTGGGTTCCAGCATATGGGTTCTAGTGGTGCCCTTGCTCGCTGGAAGCTAGATGCCAGTTGGAGGAAGAGAAGCCTTCTCCAGTGGCAGCAAGCTCAGCAAACCTTGCCTTATTCGTACTTCTTGCTGTGCCCGCAAACCCCACAATGGTTCTCTCTCCCTCCTCCTCACAGTGATTGATTCAGACCCAAAAATTTAAGAGCTTCTGTATATCAAAACAAACGAAGACCCACCCAGATCAAGTTTGTTTTTGGCTATAATGTTGTACAACATTCCAATTGGGGCAGGTCAGGACTGGAGGTAGGTAGGACTGGACACAGGGACATCAGTTTCTCTTCCTCCAATCAGCGTCAATGGTGTGTGGACATGGCAGCAATGGCGGGTGTACCGGTCAACCCTACAACGGTGGTGCAGTGGTCGATAGTCATTAATTGAACTCAGTGGCAGTAGCAGCCCAACAATGGCAGTTGCTGAATCCAACAATTGCTGGCGAAATGACGATTGGGTTATAACCAGTGAGGACATTGTAATTTTATTAGTGACATCTGTGGGAGAATCAGGAGGCGCTGTTTTGGAAATAAATGAAAAGTATAGGGACCTCTATAGCGAAAAATAAACCAAGGGAAGTGTCTAGCCAAAAGGCCCAAACCAAAGAGAGCATGGGGCAATTTATTCTTAGAAGTTTTATGGTTAATAATATTCTTAAAGTTAAAGTTAATTCATGCTAAAATTTGTCAAATAGTTATTTTTTTTTTGTTAAGTGAGAAATAATCTGTTTTTGATGGTGTATTAAGACAGTTAGATTATTCTATATTTATATTTTATGTAGCATTTACTGAACTGCGTTTTCACTGAGGATTGCATGTAGAGATTAGAGGTTGATTATTGAGCATGTGTAAGAATTTGGTCTAGGCTTTAGAACATATGAAATAGTCTTCTCTAAGTTATATGGTAATATTTGTGATTCAAAAAACAACTTTTGAATGTTTTTTTTTGTTTTTTTATATGGTTTTGTTATTTTATTTTGTTTTTATATATTTGGGAAAAAATAAACACTATTTTGGTGTTTTCCTGTTCATATTTTTGTTTTTATCTGACTAACTGGCTACTCCTTTGGCCATCAACAGGCTACCCCCCCCATCACCAATCCAGCCTATGATGAGCAACCAACCATTTTTTTTGTGGATGGGTAGTTTTTTTTTTATCTAAAATAATTTTTACATATGTTCAATCATTTGATAAAATACACAACAATTTTCAGGAGACATTATTTTCTAGTCTTTTTTTTTTTTTTTTCAAAATTTTGAAAAATGACAGATTTATCAAATGTATGTAGAGTTCTTTTTAAAACAGAGAATGAAAACAAGCGAGCGCACACACCAAAAAAAAAAAAACGAATATTTTACAACACATAAAAACTGATAACAAAATAAAAAGACCCTAAGTTTTTTATTTTTCCCTAGTGTCAATTTCGGATTCCTAGCTTTAAGTTGATTTTGATTTCTGCCTAGAATTTTTGTTAGATTTTTTATGTTTCTAAAGATTTTTATTTTATTTCCTTAACCCTATTTCCCTTGAATCCTCTTCTTCTATGTTGTGATTTAGTGTGTTTGCAACATGATCAGGGTAAGGGCTTCACTTACGGTTCCTTGGGGGGCTGCATTCCTGGTGTCACTGAAATTGGTTCAAATTCGCGTGTGTTTGTGTGGTAGTTCAATCTGTTAATAGAATCCTGCTTACTACTTGTTTTGGTACTGAATGGTAGTTAGGAACCCACAGCATCAAACTTTTTGGCTTAGTGGTAAGGTCACTTAAAAGTTTAACTTGAGACATGGGCTGTGTTTGTCACATGTTTCTTAGAGATCTTATGTGCGTAGTGTGTAATCCTGCATCTACGTGTTGGTCCTCATTTAATCTCAGGTGTTGGGTATTGGTCTTTGATTTGATGCGTTATATTCTATATAGTGCTGGTATTTATTGTTTTACATCAGTTTGGGTTTAATAAAGGGAATGTGTAAGACATGTTGGTGTCTTTGCTTCATGTGAGGAAGAGGATGTGTCTCTATTTTCAAATTTGAGACTTCTCACCTCCTTTATTTTCACATAGTTAAACGTGTGGGTGTTTTACTTGGTCAATGTGTTAATTTGCTTTTTGGACATGTCTTCTGCACCCACTCACCTTTGTGATATCATGACATGTTGAGACTACTTCTTGGGCCATAGTATCAGAAAACTGAAAGAATCAGTGGGTTATGGAACACCTGACATCAGAAGCCTTCCAGATAGTTGCTAAAGGAACAGTTTAGTTCTTTAAGATTGACCAAAAATTGCAAATAAGAAACTGTTATGTTCTCTTTTTGGTTTTTCATCCTCCTGCATACCTGTCCATCTTCAAAGAGAAATCTTTGTCTAGGTTCTTCAGGATGAAAGAATTCTTATGTTTAATTTGTTGACTTGACTGTTTATGGGACCTGCCTTCTCCTTGTTCAATTATCAGGTTGGTCTTTTATGTCTTTGGGTTCATATTCAACATAAATTGTTATTAATATTTTTACTGGTTTTGGGCCGTTTGGCCAATACCTATTCTCTTTGAAGCTTGAGCACTTTAAAGGTGCTTGTATGCATTACATATTCAACAAACATACCCATTAGATATGTCAAAACATATGATGGACACTCTAGGTTGTGTCCATTGATTATGATTTGGATGAAATTGGATTTACTTGGAAGTTGAAATTTAGGGATACTTATTTATTTCCCTCTTTTAAAAATATTAGATCTTGATGTGTGATGGTTTAGAACCTTTTT
>NC_068351.1:4834878-4911884 GCF_014633365.1 Diospyros lotus | reverse complement strand
AAAACTATCACGTCAGCATGTGTGTGTATCATTTGTTAGTCAAGTATTTAAATGAGTGATTTTACGTAACTTAAGCGCATATTTAAGACCACAAAAAGTTTAAGATTTTACAAGAAAAAAATACAAAATTTTAAATACTTAAATAAGTTTTTGACCTTAGTTCATAAACATATTTGGAACTACAAAATTTTAAGATTTTATAGAAGAAAAAAAACAAAAAATTAGTGATATAAATATGCTTATAATGGCCATCCAACTAACGCTCAGTTCCACCAGTTAGCTCATTAATGCAAAAAACATTTAAATTGAAAGTATTAGACATTTAAAAAAATATTACATGTTTATTTATAGATAAACAAATTGAAATTATTTAATTGGACTCCTTAATACAAGTATTGTTATAGAATAAATATAGAGCCCTCCAGAGTCTATATATATATAATTACAAGATCCCTTGTAGTCAATGCTGCTTTGTTTTGTTTTTATTTTTGTATAAAACATAGCACATAAATAATTTTTATTTTTACTCAAATGTTATTGAAATACTAACTTAATTAGATGAATAAATAAATATTATTAGACAACTGATTACTTGAAATGTTTAATTAGTTAAAATAAAAAAATTGACAAACATATTTCAACCAATTATTTATTTGCAAGAAATCTGAAAGTAGCTCCGAAAACAAAGCAATAGTCAACAAGTTCTGATTCATCTCCCTAAGGCGTTTGGGTTTGGTAGCCCAACACTTACAAAACTTATTCAATACATCTACCATCTAACCTAAATTTTCCCCATACCCACTACAAGGAAGGTGACTGGCACGCTCTGAATACCAACTATTCTATAAGAATAATGATAATGAAGCTTAGTAACAAACAACAATGCATCTTATTTCTATTAATTTAATTATTTTTAACTGTAAACATGTCCATTTTCGATTTCCAAGGCCGTGCCCCCTACACTCTAGATGTTCACTTACCCATTTTTAAGGCGATTCCTCTGGTGATGCTTCGGTGTTATATGTATGTACGTGATGGAGAGGAGAAAACGGAGTACCTGTTGGGGAGAAGCAGAGCCGAGGTTTTCCGGCGATGGGACGAACCGGGTTTGGCGAGGCGGCGCCGGTCATACGAAAGAACGCCACCGCCGCAGCAGAGGAGCAACAATATTCCGGCAAACGCGCAGATGACGAACTGCGAGCCGGCGGCCATTTCCATTTGGGGAATTAAGTGAAACAAGAGGAGGAGGAGGAGGAGGAGAAGAAGAAGAAGAGGAGGAGGAGGGAATATGCTAGTAACCAACCGTACGTGAAAGCGAATATTATGAATGATACAATTAAGATCATCAGCTTATTTAAAGCGTGAAATGGATCCAGCCAGCTTATGGTTTTGTCTGGATTGGATTGGATTGGATTGCCTTGGCATGTACGTTCCTTAAGGTCGTAACTGCACATAATTATCTCAGCTTTTTCGTTTTTTGTTTACTATTTATAATAAAGCAATGCAAAACCCAAAAACGGCAGCCGGTGAGCTGACAATCCTCGTGGTTTTAGAGTCAGTTTCTCCAGATGTTGACGCGTGGCTCTGTTCGCCTTCGAGGCAGGGGATCCACGTTATTGCTACGGTAGCGTTGGGTGTTGTAATATAAATTTTTCTAATTATATATATAAAGGTGGGATCTAAAGAATAAAAATAAATTTATAAAATATTTTATAAAAAAATAAATTATTTTTATAAAATACTAAAATTTTATATATAAAGGTGGCATTTACAATACTAAATTTTATAAAAAAAAAATAAATTATTTTTTTTTAAATATATATATATTTTATAAAATACTATTAACCATTTATCTTACTATAGTTTTAGATGAAATAAGTTTTTTAAAATTAAAATTAATAAAATCTTATTTACCTTCAACTAATTTAATTATATTATAAATTTTAAAAAAAATTACTTTCTAAAACTTGAATATAAAATTTTAATTAATTGATGTGGCATCAACTGAAATTACTTACTAAGAATAACCCTACGCACTGATAGTCTCACCTGCCACGCGGATCACCTGAGAGACCGACACGTGGCAATTCAACACTCCCGGAGCGGAGCCCGGGAAATCCGGGCCTAATCGCAAGACCCCGTTCCAACTTGACCGGGATTATTGGGGGTCGTGCCCGCTCATCTCGGAACACCCAAAATGGTTTCGCCTTATAAAAAGACAAGGAATTCTCTCGCCAGGTATAACAAGCTCTAACAGCTCTCTCATTTACTACTTACTTGCTTTAACTACTTTTTTGAGTGTCGGAGTCCACCCCGGGGTGATCCAAGCCCCGGCCCTCCATTGTCTTAGCAGGTCCTACACCCGAGGTCCGACATCCCCAAGTCCGAGGTTCCATTCCCGAGGTCCAGTCGCAGAGGTGGCACGTGGTGGTTGTCCCAAAAATCATCATCATTAATAATTTATTATATCATATTTAAAATTACTAAAAATAATTTGTATTACTAAAAAAATTTAATAAGATTTATATATCTTAATCCGCCCCCCGCATTAATGGCAATGCCCCAATTACCTTAAAATTGACCATTTGACCTTAATGAATAGAGAGCCTTCGATCGATTGTACACATTTCTTTGTAGTTTACTTAAAATTGACCATTCGCAGCATTTATCAGCCATAAAATGTTTACTTTCTATTTTTATTAAAAAACAAAACAAAAAACAAAACAAAACAAACATAAAACAAAACAAAACAAACATACACCTAAATTTCCTGTGATTTAATTAGGTGATTGGACCGAGACACCTTCTATGGTTTAAAAATATTTATACTAGTTATTATAATTTAATAATAATTTTTGACAAAGACATCTAATCTCAATTAAATTAACTTAATTTAAACGTTAATATATATGTCGGCTTTGTGTGATGGGCAGTGCCGGCGCGAATCCCAATCCCAAACTGTTAAACTAAACTGGAAACAAGTAATCAAGATTTTATTTTGTAAGTAAGAAAAAAAATCACTATTTATTTAAAATAATATATTTTTATATGATCATTTATTACACTTTTGAATTAAACTGAAAATAATTAAAAAAGTTAGACAATATGTCTTACTGGTCATGTCTAAGTAATAAATAGGAGATGCGTATATTAAGTTTAAAAAGTTACTCTTACGGTGTTTTTGATCGAGATGAAAAATGATCCTTAGAAATTTTAATTCTTTGATTTCAAAGAAATTTTTACTTTTTGAACTAAGATGAAATTTAAATTCCATGAAATTAAAAAATTGTTTGATAGAATTTATTGAAATTTAGATGAAATTCGAATTCTCTACCCCTCATTTTTCACCCCATCAAACGCACCCTTATTTCTCCTAACATCCAAAAGTTTTACAAGATAATTCCATCCAATTAAATTTATATTTCATAGATATGTTTAGAGGTGAGCAATATTTCGGTTAAATCAAAATAATTGAACTGAATCAGCTAAAATTATCGATTCATTTTGGTTCAAGTTATAAGTTGGTTTGATTAGATTTCTAAATTTGATAATTTTAATTATTTCAACTCGGTTTCGATTTTCATATTGAAAAAATTGAAAACAATCGATCAAAAATGATATCACTTTTGTATTTTATTGTTTTGTTTTTGTTTGTTTGTTTTTTTTTTTTTTCAAATTTTTAAGTTTTTCAGTTTGTTGGTTTAAGAATCTATATATTCAGTTAATTTGGTTCGATTTTTGACATAATTTCAACCTATTTGATTTGAGTAATTTGAAAGGTAACCCTAAGATACTTTTTGATCATTAATATATATTTACATAAATTTTTGAACTTTCATCTGAAAAAGGAAAGATGAAATAATTTTTGAAATTTATACACATGAATTATAATTTGGTAAAATTTTAAAATATCCATGTCAAGTAACTGGTATTTGATGATGGGCATGTAGTTTCAAGGTAAAAATGGGAAAATGTCCCTTATTTGGGTGAGATTTAACTCAAAAGTTTAAAGTTAATTTAAAGACTCATTAATCTTATAAAAAATAAGTTTGAAGGGTTGGGTTTGGAATTAAACTAAGCTCATGCCCCAACGAGCCAAATCTAACTTTCTAAGAATGAAACACCAAATTGGTGCCCAATTTCTAGTCTCAAAATACACTCCAATGAATATACTAATTTGGTGTAAGTGAACAATATAACATCAAATTTGGTGTCATACTATTCATCAACACCAAATTTATTTTTTGGTTTTATTTTCAAATTTGCCCATTTTATTATAACTTCAAAACAAATTATTCCCTTTATATCTTTTATTATATTTGTATATTTTAATTAATAATTATAAATATAAATTAAATTGTTATAAAAAATACATACCAATGGAAATATTTTATATATTAAGATCTATAAAATGAGTATAATATTGAATATATTTTAAAATATTTAATAAATATTATAAATACCATATTAATATAAAATGAATTAACATTGTTTATGTATGAAAATTTTTTATTTCAACAATTACTTGATAAAAGATAATATTTTAAATGCAGAAATTTAAGAATATAATAAAAAAAAATAACATTTCTATTAACTTAAATTAAAAATACACGATTAAAATAAAAAAACAATTTAAAATAAAAAAAGAAGGTGAGAAAATTAGCTGAAATATTAAGTAAAAAAAATATTTATGAAAAAAATAGTTAGTTCAATTTAAAATATTAGTTGAAAAAATGAGATGGATAAATAATTAGGTGGATAAACAATTAGTTTGATAAAAGTTAGGTGAAAATAATTAATTAAAAATTAGTTAGAAAATTAATTAGAATGATATAATTTGTAAAAAAAATTTAAAAAATTATGAGAGTAATTATTAATTTTTTTTTAAAAATGTGACTAATTATTTTAATAATAATATTTTAAGTTAAATAAATAAATTAATATTAATTAAACAATTTATTATAGAATATTCTTTAAAGATGTTTTTTGAACTAATTTGGTGTTGAGTATGTTGGAGTGAATAAAAATTTAGTGTAAATTACGCTTTGACGTCAAAATGGTATCAAATTTGATATTAGACATTAGAGATACTTTAAGTAGCATATCCAAAACACTCACCAACTTCAAAGTTTCATCGTATATTAAGTCAACTGTCAATCAATCAAATGTTACAATTATGACTGTTTATCAATCCTTTTAGTACACCCTATAAAAGAGTGTAATTTTTTAAAACTTAGCTAGATATTTTATGAATTGTATTATTATTATTATTATGTCATTTAATCTCAGATTTAATGACAAATTTGAGCTTTACAAGACCCATCATGAAATCAAAGCTAACTGTCCTTATGTAATTAGAGCAAGTCCTGGATAATATCAGCCTTGAGGACCACTAAAAACACCTCGATCAAAGAAAAGTCAATCACAGGCATGCATAATAATTATATAGATAAGATGGTGATCCTGGACAGCAATGGCACATTCCGTGAATATTCAATTTTTTTTTTTTTTTTGGCTTGAGAATATTCTGATCATTAAGTTGACAGTCGAGAGAGTTTTAAAGTCCCTAACTCCCAGCTAATGCTAATTTCTATTCTTTTGTTTACGGATCTGTGGATGGAATCTGTCACCATCTTCGCATGTGATTCACTGATCCCTTGTATCTCTCTCTTATCTATCTATATTACGACTGGTTTAAGCGTGTTTTTGATAAAACGGTGATGAATTATTTAATTTTACGCAAAACTTACTTGCGTTGAGGATTCGGGTTAAATAAGGAAAAAGCTCAAGTGAGCTGTGCACGTATTAAGGATCTTAATCTTAATTAATTTCCTGTTTGGCTTATAGTTAGCTGGATAAAATGATTAACGCAAAGGGGTGTGCAACAGTTCCGCAAGTTATGGCATTCCTGATTCTGAAGTCACTTACTTGACGCCATCATATTCCATTCTTTTCCCTGCTTTTGATTTTCTCGTTTCCCCGTACGTACCTTTTAGAACTTTATATATAATCAAGCGCCTGTGCTGTGTGTGTCTTAAACCAAACCCAGTTCGTAGAATCGTAGATTTATGAAAACTTTTGCTTTACTGGAGTCGAAGAAATTAATGGAGGTATGGTGCTCACCTGCCATCGTCTTCTTCCTCTTCGTCTTCTTCCAACTTCATTTGCAGTCGCTGGCAACGCCGGAGTACGGTCGTCAGCCACCTCGGTCCATCGTTTTCACCCAACACGAACGGCCTGAATCAGAGCCTCAACAGGTTTCTCTAATGGTTTCATCTTTTTTTTGTTTTTAGTGTTGTTTTTAATTAAATTTGAGAAAGACAAAATTAACCCCCATGACTGCATTGGGCAAACCCGAGAACAATACTCCTTAAGAAAGATAGTCCAATTTTGAAAAATACAACCGTTTTCTGATTGGACTTGCAGAAATCATATCAACATCGGTAATCATTTCTTTCGTACTGAAACGTTTTGATTCAAAGTTCAAAATTTATAAATTACTATGATTTTTAAAAGAACTGGGCTTCTAGATTCACGTATCACTAGCCGGGAAGGGCCACATGAGAGTCTCATGGGTCACATCCGACGACGACGCGCCGTCGACTGTAGAATACGGCAAGACGCTGGGGAAATACGAATCGTCGGCTACCGGAGAACATACCAAGTACCACTATTTCTTCTACACCTCCGGCAAGATCCACCACGTCAAGATCGGACCTTTGGAACCCAGCACCACCTATTACTACCGGTGCAGCGGTCCGGCCCGGAGTTCAGCCTCCGGACACCTCCTTCCGCCTTTCCTATCGAGTTCGCCGTAGTTGGTCAGTGTTCTTCTTCTTCTTTTCAAAGTTAATGCAAATATATGCCCCCGTCTAAGCTTGTAAGCAATGAAAGTAGTAGCGTTTTAGAAACGCCAGTTAAGGGAATATGTCGTCGGTAAATCAACATATTGAACCTGGTTGAAAACAGGCGATTTAGGGCAAACCGAGTGGACTGCATCTACCCTACAACACGTTAATGCCAGCGACTACAATGTGCTCTTATTGCCCGGTGATCTATCTTACGCCGACACGCACCAGCCGATCTGGGACTCGTTCGGCCGCCTGGTCGAGCCGTACGCCAGTCGACGGCCATGGATGGTGACGGAGGGCAACCATGAAATAGAGACGTTGCCGATCGTCCATCCCCATGGCTTCAAGGCCTACAATGCAAGGTGGCTGATGCCACACAGAGAGAGTATGTCAAAATCAAACCTATACTATTCGTTTGATGTCGCTGGCACACATGTCATCATGTTGGGATCTTACACCGACTTCGAGGCTGGCTCAGAGCAGTACGAGTGGCTCGAAGCCGACTTGGCTAAAGTCAACAGATTGAAGACACCGTGGCTGGTCGTGTTGCTCCATGCTCCGTGGTACAACACCAACGCTGCCCACAGAGGTGAAGGAGAGAGCATGAGGAAGGCCATGGAGGCGCTCTTGTATATGGCGCGAACTGATTTGGTTTTCGCAGGGCATGTTCATGCATATGAACGCTTCGTAAGTCACTTGGCATTAATATTATATCGAGAGGTTTTAGGCATACCAGCCGTGACATAAATTTATAAGTCGTTTGTTAACTAAAAATTACTTTTGAGTGAGAATTAGCAGTCTTATAGATGATATCTATGCTAGTCTATGACAATTAATGAGCAAGTCTCTGCTTGAAAAATGTTTCAATTGATTTGGTTGTGGCCTAGTATATTAATTAATTACTTTGTCCCATGGAACCATAAGTCACAATCAGGGGATCGAATATGTGCTTTTGAAAGATATAACTTGTTCTTATACCCCTGCCATGTGGACATCTTCTTCTGGCCTGATAAAAAGTATAAGAATTAAAAGATACTAGTTTGTTAAAAATCAACCTTACGTGGGTAAGTGTCTGTCTTTGTCCCTTGGATATGTAAGTTACCCTCAACTAAGTACTCTTTTGGTAAGGCTCTAATGTTATAATTGGGATGTTCGGACACTTGAAAATTCCAATTTTGCCTCTTCTGATTTCTCTCTGTTTAGTTTGCAGTAAATCTTACATTTCGTCATTTGCAGACTAGAGTGTATGACAATAAAGAGGACCCATGTGGTCCTGTATATGTGACGGTTGGCGATGGAGGGAACAGAGAGGGGCTTGCTTTGAAGTGAGTACTCGTTGGCATATAATATAAGTACTTGTTAATATATATATATAAATCACCTGCCAATTATAAATTTAAGCATTCTATCTGGACCTGACTATATGTAGGTTTGAGAAGCCGAGCCCTCAATTTCAATTTATCGAGAACCGAGCTTCGGGCATGGCCGGTTGAGGATTTTGAACCAAACCCATGCTCACTGGTCGTGGCATCGGAACAATGAGTCCAACTCCATGGTTGCTGATGAGGTCTGGTTCGAGAGCTTGAGCTCTGTCAAAACTTGCAACCAAGGCATTGCCGGAGGGAAAGGGTGGTCGGGTTCTCTCAAAGACGAACTTTAAACCCATTAACCCTTATTACTTGTCGTTCCGAATTCGAAATTTCAAATTGATTGCATAGTCATCACATATCATCTGGATTTGAGCTCGCCTTAATTTTGAACATATCTGTATTCAAATATCAAGTCAGTGAAATTAGAGGTAAATCAGTTGTTGTTTAGCTTGGCATGCGTACAGTATATACTATATACACACGGCTTCTCTTATAGAAATGTTATTCAATTCTGCATTATCATGAAAAATATTGGGGTCTAATTTGATTTATTAGATACTTGTAGATAGATCAATTATTTGGTTGATTTTGAGTCTAAAATGATAAATCTGATCGTAGTTAAATTAAATGTAAACTCTTTAATCCTCTTTTAACACCCTTAGCTCATGTGACAAACCACACTCTACTAGCCACCCCTAATATAAGTGGCAATGTTATTTTTAAAAGTTATTCTTGTAAAAGTGAGTTTTGGGAGAAATAATTATCGTGTCATAATAATTAAAAATTCATAAGAATGTCAAATGAATGCTTAAGGAAATATATTTTAGTTTTCAATTTTTATTCTTTCGTTGTTCAATCTTGATATTCATTTTAATAATGAAATCTAACATGTTATTTAATAATTTTTTTTTAATTTTTATTCGATACTTTTAAAATTATCTCTTATACTCGCATCTTCCTCTAATATTTTGACAAGAAATTAATATGACTATTAAAGAGACACTTTTTATAGTTAAGTGTTTTTCTGATATTATAGTTCATTCTTTGCGAATCAACCCTCAATCAAATTCATTAAGACATAATTATCGTCAAATTTTCAACAAGTCTTCGTGAGTTTTATTTTTTATTAGTGATGATAGAGTATCCCAAGTCCTTGGAAAAATATGCATGTGCCCCTAACTCCACGGATGATACAAGGCTGAGAATATCACACCCTTAGGTTTGCTAAGAATATCACACACTTAGCCGTGAACTAAGTTTATCCCTATTACGAATTTGAATTGAAAACAAACTATAAGTAAATTGTCAATGCTGATTTTTAAAATTTTAGATTGGGGTACCTGAAATGTCTTTTTTTTTTTTAACCTTTTTGATATTTTAGAACAAATCAAATTTTGGAACTATTAATAAGAGTTGTGAATTAAATTATGAAAATGCGCACATTTACAAAGATTTTGCCATGATAAACTAAATCAAATTCAAAGGTTTAAGCAGACACTCAAGATAAATCTCCTTGAGTGTCATTTAAGAGAAAAAAAATTATAGTGAATTTAAAAAAAAGATAATAAAAAGAAAATGTCAAGTGAATGCATGTTTTGAAACCAATATGTAATTTTAAGAGTAGATGAAGGGCTTTTATGAGAAATATTTTAAAAAAAATTCAAATTATGACGTTAATAAATTTTTATAACTTTGAATAAATCATATAGTGACAAACTCCCAAGTGATCATCAACTAATTTATAGATTCCGACGTCCAAACAATTTTTATGTGATATTTTTTGGCTGCAAAAGTGAAGGCCTTAAAGGCTCCCTCGCATACTGCACCACGCACGTGGGAAGGATAAATCATGGTATACGGCGGCCTTCTAGGCAGGAGATATAGTATATAATGCCCATAAGGAGCCACTCTCACAGGAGGGTAAAACTCCCACACTGCGACTATCATGCCTCGAACCTACATCTTTGATTGTAATCTGTTATCTGGGTGCGAATCGTGTTACGTCTGTGGGGGCAAAAATTTTTTTGTTTTATGTGATATTGTCACTAAGAGGCTGTTGGTTGAGCGATTTAACCGCTTATAAGCTATACAAGCATTGTATAAGCTATGCAGTTTCTAACGATTAAACGTTTGGCTTGAATAATTGCTTAAACACTATATGGCTGAAACGTTGTTATAACAACGTTTTGGAGAAGCTGGTACCCCCCAGCTTTGCCAAAAAAAATTGCTAAATTGACCGAGAAAATTATCATTTTACCCTCAAACTCTCTTTTCCTATCATCTTCTTCAAGTTCCATCTCTTCTGCTCAGATCCGCCGCTGCCGTCGTCACCCAATTGATCCGTCGCCCACTATCGCTCGCAGTCGCCCAGCTAATTCGTCGCTCGCAGTCGCCCAGCGCCATCGACCTTCTATCGCTGCCTCATCTTCCTCCCCAATCCATTGCAATTGGTAAGTGTATATATATTATATATACATATATATTGTATATATATATATTCATAAATTTATATGAATAATTTATCTAACAGTTAGAAATTTATTAGAAATACAGAAAAATTTATATATTATATATACATATATACTGCAACATGAGTGTATATAATTATAATATATTTAGTTTGTATATAACATATGTAATAAATATATTTAATTTTTTTATAAATTTATTAACGGTAAGTATTTTAGGTAGACATCAATTTAATTTTGTTTAAAAAAATTATATTTATATTATTTAATATCATGTCTATTTTAATTTTTTTATCAAATTATAACAACTTATCAGTTTTTACAAACCAAACACATAATTTTACATTAATAGCTTAAAAGCATATTTATCCAAACATGTTATCAGGTTAAACACTATCAAATTTTAACACTATTACACAACTTAAACACTACCTAACTTAAACGCTGTTAAAAAAAAAAATGTAGCCAAACTAAGCCTTAAGTGTCATAATTATAATTTTGAGTTTCAAATTCGTCTTCTATTATTACTCAAAAGAGACATCTCTCATCTACTATCAACACCGCTTTTTTCTTTCATAAACTATTTATTTTCTACTATCATAAATTATCACGACTTTTCATGTAATTCCTAAAAGATATGGTCGAAAATAATTTTTAATACATTTGATAATTATATATTTTTTAAAATTAAATATAATTTTTATAAGATTTTTTTTTTTTTTATAATGTAAAAAGATATTATTGTTAAGGGATTGTTTTATTATTCTATTAGATCACTATGTTTGATAAGAAAAGGAATAAAATGATTATTTAATTTAATTTTGTTTTCATTTTTATTTATTTTTTATTTTAATTCAAAACTAATCCATCTAACCAAATGTCCCCTTAGTTATCAAATAGAGAAACAAAAAGGTTAACGTGATTTATTCCATAAATACTGGAAGTCCCTACAAATTAAGTTTTCATTAATCAAAATAAAAATGAAAATCTTATTTTAATATTCAAATGAATGCTTTTGTACATTAATAACTTGTAAATTTATATTAATATAATATATAATATAAAATATCGTTACAAATATAAAGTATCAAAAAAATATTTCTGTAATAAAAACCTTTTTCTAATTGATATTTAGATTATTAATATAATAATAAAGATTTCTGGGAACTATCTTCCATTCTGGCTCCGTATATAAGCACAACTGCACTAAAAATTGTGCCGCATCGTCTGGCGCCATGGAGCCAACGCCAGCTCCGGCGCAAACACTCACCCCCTCCGCTCCAGCGCCGTCCGAACTGCAGCAGCAGCCTCTACCACCATCTCCCCAACCAACTCCTTCTTCTTCTTCTTCTCCTTCTCCCTCATCAATCCCCTCTTCCCCGAACCCTAACCCTAGCCCCCCAATCTCCCAACCACAGCCACTGCAACTCTCCGTGCAGAACTCCCAAGCAAGGCCGCCTTTCAGCGGCCATGGCAGCAGCCACCCTCACATTTCCAGCACTTCTCCCCCCATCTCCAGTCAATGCCGCCTCCTCCTCCTCAGTCGTCTTCCTCCTCGACTTCGCCTTCGCCTCCGCCCGTTCCGCCATTCTCTTCCTCTGGTCCATCGTCCGTACCGGCGCCGTCGGGACCGAGGGGTGGGATGGCCATCGGAGTCCCTGCGCACCACCCGAGCCCTACGCCGGCCTCCACCTCGTTTTCATCTCTCGGTCCACCGGCTTTTGGGCAGCAATTTGGCGGGTTGGCTCGCAACCCGGTTGTGTCGGAATCTGTCACTAACCCTAGCTCATCACAGGTGCTATGATTGTTTTTTGGACTCGTTTTCCTAAATTATTCACACGGTTGTAGTCCTGTTTTTCCTTAGTGCCATGTTTGAAATTATGATTTTCTGACAAGGAAGTCAATATTACTTTAACACTGTACATCGTTTGGGAAAATTTTGCTCAGTATGACGATTCTCTTAAGCGTGGTTTGTTTGTTGTGTTGCTGCGAATTTATAGCCTAGACAACCTATCCAAGGAATGGGCAGTGTGGGTTCATTTGGTTCAGGTCCTCCAATCCGGCCTGGTGGGATTGCTGTACATCATCAGCAGAGACCTCTCCAATCATCTGTTAGACCACAAAGCACGCAAAACAATCTGTCCTCTACTTCCCAAGTGAGTACTAAATATTGAAATTTAAGTTCTGACGTTCTAACTTTTAATCTTGTGCCCTTGTACTGTTTTCTTAACAAACTACAATGGTTTGTTCTGTATTTGATGGGAATTGATCAAAGTAGGGGTAAATTCTTGAGGATATTGCTTGACATATTTTCTGATGCTGCCATGAAAATGTAAATTTTTTTATAGAAGAGTTAGTTTTTGAAGGACAGTGATGCATGATCTCCTTCACTTCTAAGACACAATTTGACGTGCATTTGACACATCCAAATGTGTATTTTGTTTTTTTTGTTCTTTTGGTGTTTTCTTGGGCCTTGGATAAAAACATGCATACGTTGGCATGGAAATCATGCTCTTGTTGATTTTTAGAAGCCAAAAAGGTGCAGGAATTCATACACGCTCAGTCACATGAATGAGAATATATATAGTGTTGATGCAACAGAAAATTATAATTTTATATGATTGGTGGATCCAGGAGCTAGACTTGGGGGGTGGTATATATGCTTTCATTCCAATATTAAATTCTGATTCTACCAATTTCACAATTATGATTTTACACAACACACACATGCCAAGCATTTTTCATTCAAGTGATGCATATACTTATAATTTGTGATTTGAAATATAAATATAAATAACATTAAAGTTTTAAAGTATCTAACCTTGATTATTATATTAGCTGAAACAGATTCTTTCGGAGGTTGTTCATAATTTTTTTTTTTGTTTGGGTGGGGGGTAATCTGTGGAAAAAATATTTTAAACTGAAACAAATTTATTTTTGAGGGGCTAAGTGAAGATAGTAAAAGACTTTTTTGGAGAGCTCGGGTGGGGGGACCATGTTAAACACAGATGAGTGGCATTTTTCATTAATCACAAACTGCTATGTTATCCATATAAAACAATTAGTATTCAATTTCAATCAGTCATCTTTGTATAAACAATGTAAGTGCAGTCACTAGTCAAAGATGATATTATTCAGGATATCATTACAATTTGGGGAACATCAATCCATACCTATAATTCATGGTAAAACACAAAGGCACATGCTTAAAACGACTAATTTGTTTCAATTTCAACTTTGAAATAGCCTTAACTGTTTTTCTCAAAATTTTTAAACCAAACCGTGTTTCAAAACATGTTAAATTGAACCCAACCCAACTACTTGGTTTGGTTTAAGGTTTTGGACCAAACTATGCATAGGCCTAAGAGAAAAAGGCAGCTAGGGTTATGTGAGAAATTGAGAAAGTTGGAAAAAGGTGTATTTATACTGTGACAATTCAAAGTTTTATTGATATTTTAGTAAGCTAATATAATTTTGATTATTTTTGTTTAAATCTGAAATATTCTTTGACGCAGCGTGTAGCGTGTGTGTGAAAAAAAACACACCAAAATAAACCTTTGAAAGAACAAACTTTAATGGCCGAAGCTTGACTTTCAAAAAGACGCAAAAACTAGATTGTTTTGCTTAAGAAGACCCAAATAGGTTGCTGAAATTTGTATTGAGAAAACTTAATTACAAACTTTAGATCCTAGGCATATTTATAGTGTTTGGCTAATCCAAATCAATCTAATATTTGTAAACAAAATCCAACTAGAATCCTAATAGAAAGAAATCCTAAGTAAAATTCAACTAGAATCCTAATAAAATAAAATCTTAATCAAACATGAAGTAGAATTCTAAATCAAGTAGAAATATGAAGTAGAATCCTATATTAAGTATAATTCTAAAACTTAAGAAGTATTAAAATATTATTCCGGAGTGGTTGGGTTGGCCTTGGGTCGGGTCTTGGTGACCGCATCATTCACCTCCATTCGAGAAAAAATTCGACCTCGAATTTTGATTTGAAGAGGACAAATCCACGTCCGACAAGTTCAAAGAGAGATTAGCCACATTGAATGTTTGGAAATACCCATATGATTAGGCAAATCCATAACATAAGCATTATTATTGATTTTATTTGTAATCTTGTAAGGATCATATTTCTTTGGCTTGAGCTTGTTCTGCTTTCCTGTTGGAATCCGTTATTTCTTTAAGAATATCATGACTTCATCTCCAACCTAGAGGTGTCAAAAGGGCCGGGCTTTGGCCTGGCTCGTTACTGTTCAAACGGGCCGGGCTGAGCCCGGCCCCCATTGGGGGGCCAGGTTGGGCCAAAGAAATTGGGCCCACGGCCCGGCCCGGCCCGACCCATGGCCCTTATGGGTCGGGCCCATGAGGCCCTTATGGGCCAATAAGGCCCTTACTCATTTTTTTTTTTAATTTTGTTATTCTTTAGTAATTATTGATATTGGATACTAAAAAATTTAATTTCACAATATATATAAATAATAACCATCAATTTATTTAAAATTTTTAAGTTAAATTTTTTATATATTTAAATTATAAACAAACATTCTCCTTTTTATATGTACATTATTTTTCATATCAATTCACAAGAAAAATTATAAGGCATATAGAATTTTGAAATATAAAATAATGAAATAATATTTAAAACTTAAGAATTAAGATAGAAAATATTTTTAAAAGAAAAAAATTAATTTTTATATATGTATTATTTTGATATTTATATATGTATATATTATATGTATTATTTTTAAAAAAATTATTTTAAAAAAAGAAAAAAAAAGGGCCGGGTCCACTGGGCCGGGCCCGGCCCTCCAGCCCACGGGCTGGCCCGGCTCGGCCCCTTTGTAGGGGGGCCGTGGGTCGGGCCGGGCCGGGCCCTATCCATGGCAAAAGGGCCTGGGCCCGGCCCGGCCCGGCCCTTTTAGTAAAAGGGCCGGCCCGGCCCGTTTAAAAAGCCCGTGGGCCGACTCTGGCTGGCCCTTTTGACACCTATACTCCAACCTCAAATACCTTGTGCTTCCTATGCTTGTTAGCTGTTGCCTTGTACTTCTTATTTATGCAATTTTTGCTCGACATCTTCCTGAATTGCTTGAACTTTTCTGCTAAAGGAACATAAGCAAAGACATTCCTTCCCCTCTTAGCCCTATCTTCGTTGGCATAGGTCCAACTATCACCATGTTTGTTGCCCTCTGCCTCCATTGTATTATTACTGTTAGATTGAGGACATTGAACATTCCATCTTGAGCGCTTCTCTAATCTGGTAGATCTTATCACAGGTCCTTCTCTTCTCATCAGTTTTCTTGATTTTGATTCCTCAACATCTTTCGAATTCATCCGTAGATTTTTCTTGTTTGGAAAAGCATTCTTTTGCAACTGTTTCGAATAGAGGCTTATTCCATGACTTCCAGTAGTCTGTCTATCACTTAAAATATTGATGCTTGAATCCTCCTTTGGTCTAAGCACTTGATTAGCTATAGCAGCAGCTGCTACAACATTCTTAGTTTCAGAATCTACTTTCAAATTAATACTGAAAGCAGTTGCACTACCCGAGTTAACTAGCTTGGGAGATCCAACACCCCTATCCACGAAGAGACCCTTGTGACCATCTTGCTTTTGCAATCACAAAGGTGAATATGTTCCCATTGCCTTTGATTCAACCATGCCAGAGACTGAATAAATTTTAGAAGGATTTGCTACCATGGCCTCTATCTCCTTTATAGTTGCAAGCTGATGAGAAGAAACACCACCATCATTGGATTGCGAAACAATGCCTAAGCCCTTGGGACTGGAAAATATGCCAGTATGAGTCAATAACCTTAGAATTTCTGTCATGTTAGCAGCATAAACTAAACTTGAGTTTGGAAACGTTGAGGTTGCTAGGACAAAATAATGTTCGAGATCAAGCTCCAAATTCATTGAAAAGCCATTCTTTAGTTTATACTCATCGTTTCCCCAATAGTTGTGTTGTTGCGCATTCCTCCTAACCCCTCTACCACTATGGTTGGCTATCATACGACCAAGATCATCCTCATCGTTGCTATCATCCATCATTGGTCTTCTAGGATTAACGAGGACAGGATTAATGGCTGGTCTTTCTGGTTTAATGTAGTCGGCTTGATTTACGCCATTAGTTCGGTTCCAATTATCCTTAGCTCGTTGTAAAATGCCTAATTGGTTGCGGATTCACTCCAATTGCTGCTGCATTGTACAAGTTATTTTCCGTTGTTCTTCGATTGCTCTCCAAAGTGCGGGTAACCCCCGATCACCGTCACGAGACTGACTGCTACCGTTACCTTCAAGATTGACCATCTGATTGGTTGATGAACCGCTTTGATACCACCTGACGCAGCATGTAGCACATGTGTGGAAAAAAAAAAAACACCAAAATAAACCATTGAAAGAACAAACTTCAATGGCCGAAGGTTGGCTTTCAAAAAGACGTAAAAACAAGATTGTTTTGCTAAGAAAACTCAAATAAGTTGCTGAAATTTGTGTTGAGAAAACTTAATTACGAACCCTAGATCCTAGGCATATTTATATTGTTTGGCTAATCCAAATCCATCTAATATTTGTAAACAAAATCTAACTAGAATTCTAATAGAAATAAATCCTAAGTAAAATAGAACTAGAATTATAATAAAAATAAAATCTTAATTAAACATGAAGTAGAATCCTAAATCAAGTATAATTCTAAAACTTTATTAAACATGAAGTAGAATCCTAGATCAAGTATAATTCTAAAATTTAAGAAGTATTAAAATATTGTTCCGGCGTGGTTGGGTCGGCTTTGGGCCGAGTCTTGATCGGT
The DNA here is from genome assembly GCF_014633365.1 of Diospyros lotus. Taxonomy (NCBI): domain Eukaryota; kingdom Viridiplantae; phylum Streptophyta; class Magnoliopsida; order Ericales; family Ebenaceae; genus Diospyros; species Diospyros lotus. The sequence goes on along the minus strand of NC_068351.1, from coordinate 4,894,381 downwards.
GACCACATCATTCTATAAAACCAAACCAGAATTTTTTAAAATAAAACCAAACCAAACCAAATTATGCCAAAAAAAAAAAAACCCAGATTAACTGAAATTCATTAATTCAGTTTTGGAGAGATTTAGTAATAGAATGGAATGGAAATGAGTGAAATGAAATATCAAATATTTTATCCTCGTTTGGCATAAGAGGGGATGGAAAGTAATGGAAAATATTTCTCTTTATTTAGGAAAACAATGGAAATGGATGGAATGAAAGGATATTAATCAACAAATGATCATTATGCCCATTTAATAAAAAGCTGAAGTGTGATAATGTAAATGAAAAATTTGAACTTTCAAAAAATATTAAGGTTAATGTTGTCAAAGCACAAAAGTTAGTTTTTCATCCATTTTCACTCCATACATGTCTCCCCCAATTTGAGGGATACAAAAGTAGGCATTTGGATGGAAATGGATGGATACACTTTTCATTCATTTCCATTCTGTTCCATTATTAATGTCTCTTCCAATTGAGGAGAAATATCTTATATTCAACTCCATTCCATCACCCTCTCTAGTCGTCAAATAAAGAAATATATTTTGAACTGAATTAATGAATTTCTGTTAATTGGGTTTGGTTTTTGGGTCACTCGGTTCGGTTTGGTTTTATTTTAAAAAGTTTAGTTTTTAGTTTGGTTCGGTTTTGGAGATAATACTTTGGTTCTTAACCAAAATAACAAAAATTATGTGTTTATTAAAATGTCCATAAATGTTTGATTATTTATGAAATTGCCGTTGAATATAAATACACCTCTTTCCAACTTTCCCCCTTTCTAACATAACCCTAGACCTACCCTTTTTCCTTGAGCTTCTCTGTCTGCAACCCTTTATCCGTGTGCTTCACTCTCTGTGATGCCAACACTGCCATTGACCACTGCCGCCTTCCAGTCTTTCCAGATTTCTCCTTGAGCTTGCTTCACTCCAGTAAGTTTCATTCTTGCCATTAACTCTGTTTACATTTAAGCAGTTTGACTGAAGACAAAGTAGATGCATGTTGCGCATAATAGTAGGATCACAAAAAAGTGGAGGGCCTTTTCATTGACAATCACTGGAAAAATTGATAATGCCTTCACAACTCTTTCCGTTTACATTAGTTCTGTTTACATTTCTTGTCGGGCTGTTATTATTTAGTTTCCAGATGTTCACCTTTGCAGAGAAACTGCAAACCTTTTTTTATTGTTGTGGAGAGACAGAAGGAGAAATGTTTCAGATGTGTAGGAATAAGGAATTAGGGAGGGAGGGCTTTTCTTCATTTAGCTCTTGGAATCTGTTTGTTGCTTCCAGATTTGTAAATTCCTAAAAGTTGCCTTGAATTATTCTATATTAAATAAAGTTACCAAACAACCCTATAACCGATCAAAAAAGCTGATTGCTAAACCCTACTTGTATGCACCCTCAACTTTTTGTGTCAGTTGCAGGAAAAATGCAGATTCTGGAATATACATGCTCCATTGTTTGAAGCAACTAACTGAATAAAACTCCGAGGACATATATTTATTATATCCATTTGGCTTTTAAATCTGAGAAGCTGATATCCTAAAATTGGAATTTGATTTCAGATAGAATTTTCAAAAATCTGTAAATTCTAATGTATCTCTTTGTAATTCTAGCTTACGGTTCACTGATGGTTTGTCAACTAAATTATAGGACAATTTTGTTCGCTAAGTGAAGACAAACAAAGAGAATCACTCTTCAATGTGCTTTTGTGCTCAATCATCAAGCTTATTCTGTCTTCATTTTTCTTCTTCCTCTGATCTAGTCACAATAAATACTTTTTTTTCTTAGATGTATCGGCCTTGTTGGGTTTTTTGCACGGAAGATTAGCTCTAGAAGTTGAAGAGAAGAACCTGTTTAGAATGAAGATATTTTTCTGACTGTTTTTTATTCGAAGTTAGATTAGATAACTTAGTTATTTTATTATGGGGGGTATGTTGGTCTTTTGTAGAGGCTAAGTTTTTAAATCCCTTGTAATTGCCGCCTCCCTATAGTTTATAAATAGGAGGCGAGTGCTAGCAGTCGGATATAACATTCTCATTCATTCTGATTTTTCTCTAGATGCAAGTGATGCTGTCAAGATAGCGAGAGAGAGAGAGAGAGAGAGAGTGAAAGGCTTTGAGATAAAATTAGTCCTTGTATTCTATTGAGAGTGCAGCGAACTTGTGTGATGGAGAGAAAGGAGGTTCTTGTATCTTGTTTCAACTGGTTTCTAGTGGATTTATTCTCGGATAGAAGGCTGGATGTAGGATTGCTTTAAAGCAATCTGAACCAGGATAATTCTTTGTCTCTTGGATGGTTTGATTGTTCTTATCCTTCATTTACATTCTGTTTTTCAATTGCTGTAAATATATTCTGTTATTATCTTGATTTTCGGGTGAGGAGTGTAGAGAGATTGGCAAATCTAAGTCTTGAATCAGTTTCTAAGAGCTCCTAATCCTAACAGGCCTAAAATCTTTAAATTATAAAGCTTTCTTTTGCAAGTCTAGCTTAAAGTTTACATTGCTGTGCCAACTAAGTCTAGCTTAGTCTATCCCATAGTGTTAGGTGTCCACATTGCCTTGAGGCTAATGGTATCTTTTATTCCACATCTTAGTTAGTACTAGTTGAGTTTTTGGCAAATGAATGTATTGAGACACTAGTGAGGTCGCCTAGGTAAACAATCTGCTTTGGATCCCCAGAGCAGCCTTTATCATGTGTTGACTCAAACATGTGTGCCAAACCATGGCTAACACTTTTAGTGTTCAGAGGTTACCACTTGGCTCATCTGTATCAGGAAATCAGGTTCCAAAGAAATTGATTTTATATGGATTTTGGTTTTTATTTGTTCTGTGATGGAAGTGCTAATCTAGTTTTTGATGAAGGCAGAATCATAATCATCATTATATTGACTGCACCTAGTTAGGGACAGTGCACACCGTTGATAATATCAATTTACTTTTGAAAGTCACATTGACAATACAAATCCACGCAAAAGACAATTGTGGCAAAATTTTATGCTTGATGCCCTTCCTGATGCAACCCTCTAGTGAGGGAATGATGAGATAAAGTTCTAGTATCATCTTTATATCGAACAATTTCTTGAGATGGCGGTGAATGAAGCAAATTAGTATGTTCAAGTTCCATTACATATTTGATACTGTGAAACCAACTTGTACAATTTAGAAATACGACTTATGGAGGATCCTCGTTCTAGAATGACAGAGTTGTGAAACTATCCTTTACAATATGAAGCCAGAGTTGATATTGTGAAACTAACCTTTATAATATGAAGCCAGAATAATATTTAATAAAATCCTATGGGAAGATCTTCGTTAATATTTTAAAAGGGATGATGTGAAGTAGAGGAGAGCCTTGTATAGTGACCTGGATGACATGAGCGGATCATTGCACTAAGGTGGCTCTTCATCCTCGCTAAGAAAGTATGCCTAAGTTCCAAAGCGCTCCCTCTAGGCTATGTAGTGTTTGAAGTTCTCCTATGATGGAGAGGGCAGTACTCCTTCTGAACCTTAATTCTAACTAATATCCGTAAACGACAAGATCTCAGGTTGCCCCTTGCAGCAAATCTGGTTGGGTTTTTGCCAGGAACCAATGCATGTGATGGCTGCAAAAGGTAGCCATTCCATCAGTGACAAAAGGACTCGGCGGGTCAAAGGGACTGATTCCTTTACCATGGGAAATAGGGAAGGAGGTACATCTGTTGAAGATCCATGCCTTTTGACTGAGATGCTGCAGCAAAAATGTTCTTTCCTGAAATTTGGGACAAATTTAACTTACGTGGGCAAGTGACTTGGCAAAAACTGCATCAACCTGGGTCATGAATTACATTGGTAGAAGGGTTTCAAATATCCTCTTCTTAATTTGTAGGTAAATGGTTGTTGATCTTCACAGGAGAAGGTGCCCCTGCCTTGTGGCTAATTTTAGCAAAGTATCCACAATTGTATTTTTATGTCCTAATTTTACGGTGTGAATGTATATAAATTCCTGGTGTAAGAATATTATCCAGCTTAGGTTTTTGACATTGAATATTGAATAATAGGGATTTCTCTCCCTTCTCTCTCTGTGATCTTCACCCTCTCTTTTCACGTATTTGACTTACTTTCATATCTCTGTTGCTCTTCTTGTACTTCTCTCAACAGATTCTTTGCTTTTCCTGCGTTCCGTCTACAGTTTCTGCATCAATGTCACTTGTGCTGTTCGTGTCGTTGCATAACCTTTTGCTTCTCTTGTTAATTTTGACTCAAATGTCACATAGTCCATGTCCATACTAAAGTTGACCCTTAGCAGTGTTATGGAAGGTGCTGACTGGAACTGCCTTGTTCGTGATCTGAACTCAACCGAGTTTAGGCAATATGGCCTTAGAGTTTCTTAAAATTAAGAATTGTTTTGACATTAATTGTATTGTGGGGTTTAAACTCAGGCTTTTTTTCATGATAAAAGTCAGGCTTTTGTTGATGTGGTCAAAAGCTGCTATAAATTTCCAGTTTCTAGGACAATTGTTGAATGCTGGTCCTTTTCAGTTTTAGCTTGCAAAACTTGGGACTCATACTTCCTTTAGTAGAGGAGTGGGTGTCCTGCACTTTTTTTGTATTCCATGCATGCTCTCTTAATACCAACAATTAATGTCCTGCATGGGTGATGTGTCAGAGATATATAAAACTGCCAGTGCCATCATTAAGATAACGTCTCATCTGATTGTTCTATGAATAATATTTGTGCCCCCCTCCCTCCCTCCCTCTCTTGTAGAGTTTCCAAGGGCATGGCTTGTTAAGGGTTGCAACAGGTGGATCTCCAGTTTCTCCATCACCTAGTACATCACAAAGTATGCAGTCTCATAATCAGCCTTGGTTGTCACCTGGACCACAAGGGAAGCCTCCTTTGCCACCAACATCATTTAGACCGCAAATTAATCAACAATCTTTGCAGCAGAGATCTCATATCCCTCAGCAACATCATCATCCAATTTTGACAGCGTCACAGCAACCACAAACATCAACCTCCCAACAACCACAACAGCCATCGTCCTCGCTTGCATCACAAGACCATCATGGGCAGCAATTTCAATCTTCAAGAATTGCACAGTCATTATCCCATCAACAACAGTTTCCGAGGGGTCCAGGATTTGGCAACTCGAAACCTTCCTCTAATACAGTTGTGCAGCCCAGCACAATGTCTTCAGGCGTCCCTGGTAAAGTAGGGAACATAGATACTCTTGAACCCTGTGATAGGATTCTAAGCAAAAGAAGCATTCAAGAGCTGCTAAGCCAGGTGAGCATGTGGTTCCTGTATTTATATTTTTCTAACTGTTATTGTGGTAAGATATATTTGGATCCTCATAATCTCCTGTCATAAAGCATGTACTTACGTAAGTGCTTATAAAAATATCATATACTGATTAGTTTATATATATTATTTTTAGCTTATATATAGTTTTAATTTTCAGTTCACTTTCAAAATATATTTTTAGAATATATTATTTAGTTTAATATTGTCAAATAAAATATATATATATTTGGTTTTGAGAGGGAAAGAGAAAGAAGCAAGGGAGGAACCCAGGGGTAAAATGTTTAATTTATCCTATTCCTTTTTAACAACAGGGGTGGTCTCTACTATTTTTAAAACGAGATTGGTACTTTCTGTAATTAGGTAAAACCTCAGAGGTGGTTAGTGTAATTTACACTATTATAAATGTTAACTAAAACCTAATAACATAAATACTAGCAATATGCTAAACAAATAAGAAAATAACAACACTAATGGTAAAAGAATAACCTCTTGCTTCAATAGAGAATAAAGAAAAACAGGTATATCTTCTTGGCTCACAGGGGGAAATGAAAATGTCTCCTTTCAAACATTGAATCAAATTCTCCTTACTCCCATCCCATTCCAGTTCCTCTCAGAATAATCTACTTCCTGGTAGATTGTTTTGTAAGTACCTTGGAAGGCCCTTTTAATGTATACTCACTGCCTGATTATTAACCATTGCTTTTTCTTTGCTATGATAATTTGCTGTGCAGTTTCAGAAGTATTTTGTTTTTTCTTGCCTGTGGTACAGATTGATCCATCAGAGAAATTGGATCCCGAAGTAGAGGATGTTCTTGTGGATATTGCTGAGGAATTTGTTGAGTCTGTAAGTTGATGAATTTTGTTGTTTTTTTATTTCCTCATACATAATTTTGGATTTGTTGGAATGATGTTTTTTTCTTGGTTTTCAGCTGACTTGAATATGCATTTTTCTAAAAGCTACCTGTAGACCTACTTGTTGAGCATGAAAATGAAATTTATCATCAAGTGAATGCATTATTGTTTGAAATTTAACAGTCATGCCTTTCTTTATTGGAATTAAGGCCCCTTTTCAGTCAATGGTCCATTTTCATTCAATTTTCAGATTTAAAGTTTAGGTGATTATGTATTATCAAACAATAATGCATTTCATTTGATAACCGTTGTCAACATTACTTCTGATAAGGTGATTGTGCCAATTGTCCTTTAGAGGTGGATCTAATGGCTGTCACTATGTTGGCCATAAAAAAAAGACAAACAAATCAAATTAAATCAAATGTAATCTAATACATAGAATTTTTTAAAGTCACTGAATGCATGAGTTTTAGGTGCTTAATTATGTTATCAATCAAGGCCTGTTTTATCATACCTTTATGCTTCATGGCTAATAAGCATAAAAACCTCATAAAGGGCTGTGTTCCTGATTTGAATACACAAACTCTTGGGAAACTTCTAAGGAATTTTTTTGGGTTATCTTGTAATTTTGAAATAAATGGATCTCCTTGGGCTATAGTGAAGCAGCATTGATGGATATTGGATAAAATGAATTGACTTTATTTTTTTTTTTCTTATGTTATTAACTTATTACGGATGATGTTTTTCTATTGTGGTTTGTATGGGCATTACTCAGAAATAGGGTAAATTGCCCCCACACCCCATGTGGTTTTTTTTTTTTTTTTTTTTTCCATATAGGTCCCTGTACTTCCCATTGGCTGCTAGAACAACCCCTCCATTAAGTTTTGGTATAAACTGTGTGAATTAAAATGTAATTATGTTAAATTCCACTAACATTGTACTAATCTATCTATTTAATTAAAAAATAAAAATAATAAAAATGGGTGCTGGTGGCAAGGTTGCCACTGGGACTCATCTGGGTTATAGCAAGGTAATTGCAAGAATACATCTGGGTTCCAGCATATGGGTTCTAGTGGTGCCCTTGCTCGCTGGAAGCTAGATGCCAGTTGGAGGAAGAGAAGCCTTCTCCAGTGGCAGCAAGCTCAGCAAACCTTGCCTTATTCGTACTTCTTGCTGTGCCCGCAAACCCCACAATGGTTCTCTCTCCCTCCTCCTCACAGTGATTGATTCAGACCCAAAAATTTAAGAGCTTCTGTATATCAAAACAAACGAAGACCCACCCAGATCAAGTTTGTTTTTGGCTATAATGTTGTACAACATTCCAATTGGGGCAGGTCAGGACTGGAGGTAGGTAGGACTGGACACAGGGACATCAGTTTCTCTTCCTCCAATCAGCGTCAATGGTGTGTGGACATGGCAGCAATGGCGGTGTACCGGTCAACCCTACAACGGTGGTGCAGTGGTCGATAGTCATTAATTGAACTCAGTGGCAGTAGCAGCCCAACAATGGCAGTTGCTGAATCCAACAATTGCTGGCGAAATGACGATTGGGTTATAACCAGTGAGGACATTGTAATTTTATTAGTGACATCTGTGGGAGAATCAGGAGGCGCTGTTTTGGAAATAAATGAAAAGTATAGGGACCTCTATAGCGAAAAATAAACCAAGGGAAGTGTCTAGCCAAAAGGCCCAAACCAAAGAGAGCATGGGGCAATTTATTCTTAGAAGTTTTATGGTTAATAATATTCTTAAAGTTAAAGTTAATTCATGCTAAAATTTGTCAAATAGTTATTTTTTTTTGTTAAGTGAGAAATAATCTGTTTTTGATGGTGTATTAAGACAGTTAGATTATTCTATATTTATATTTTATGTAGCATTTACTGAACTGCGTTTTCACTGAGGATTGCATGTAGAGATTAGAGGTTGATTATTGAGCATGTGTAAGAATTTGGTCTAGGCTTTAGAACATATGAAATAGTCTTCTCTAAGTTATATGGTAATATTTGTGATTCAAAAAACAACTTTTGAATGTTTTTTTTTGTTTTTTTATATGGTTTTGTTATTTTATTTTGTTTTTATATATTTGGGAAAAAATAAACACTATTTTGGTGTTTTCCTGTTCATATTTTTGTTTTTATCTGACTAACTGGCTACTCCTTTGGCCATCAACAGGCTACCCCCCCCATCACCAATCCAGCCTATGATGAGCAACCAACCATTTTTTTTGTGGATGGGTAGTTTTTTTTTTATCTAAAATAATTTTTACATATGTTCAATCATTTGATAAAATACACAACAATTTTCAGGAGACATTATTTTCTAGTCTTTTTTTTTTTTTTTTCAAAATTTTGAAAAATGACAGATTTATCAAATGTATGTAGAGTTCTTTTTAAAACAGAGAATGAAAACAAGCGAGCGCACACACCAAAAAAAAAAAAAACGAATATTTTACAACACATAAAAACTGATAACAAAATAAAAAGACCCTAAGTTTTTTATTTTTCCCTAGTGTCAATTTCGGATTCCTAGCTTTAAGTTGATTTTGATTTCTGCCTAGAATTTTTGTTAGATTTTTTATGTTTCTAAAGATTTTTATTTTATTTCCTTAACCCTATTTCCCTTGAATCCTCTTCTTCTATGTTGTGATTTAGTGTGTTTGCAACATGATCAGGGTAAGGGCTTCACTTACGGTTCCTTGGGGGGCTGCATTCCTGGTGTCACTGAAATTGGTTCAAATTCGCGTGTGTTTGTGTGGTAGTTCAATCTGTTAATAGAATCCTGCTTACTACTTGTTTTGGTACTGAATGGTAGTTAGGAACCCACAGCATCAAACTTTTTGGCTTAGTGGTAAGGTCACTTAAAAGTTTAACTTGAGACATGGGCTGTGTTTGTCACATGTTTCTTAGAGATCTTATGTGCGTAGTGTGTAATCCTGCATCTACGTGTTGGTCCTCATTTAATCTCAGGTGTTGGGTATTGGTCTTTGATTTGATGCGTTATATTCTATATAGTGCTGGTATTTATTGTTTTACATCAGTTTGGGTTTAATAAAGGGAATGTGTAAGACATGTTGGTGTCTTTGCTTCATGTGAGGAAGAGGATGTGTCTCTATTTTCAAATTTGAGACTTCTCACCTCCTTTATTTTCACATAGTTAAACGTGGGTGTTTTACTTGGTCAATGTGTTAATTTGCTTTTTGGACATGTCTTCTGCACCCACTCACCTTTGTGATATCATGACATGTTGAGACTACTTCTTGGGCCATAGTATCAGAAAACTGAAAGAATCAGTGGGTTATGGAACACCTGACATCAGAAGCCTTCCAGATAGTTGCTAAAGGAACAGTTTAGTTCTTTAAGATTGACCAAAAATTGCAAATAAGAAACTGTTATGTTCTCTTTTTGGTTTTTCATCCTCCTGCATACCTGTCCATCTTCAAAGAGAAATCTTTGTCTAGGTTCTTCAGGATGAAAGAATTCTTATGTTTAATTTGTTGACTTGACTGTTTATGGGACCTGCCTTCTCCTTGTTCAATTATCAGGTTGGTCTTTTATGTCTTTGGGTTCATATTCAACATAAATTGTTATTAATATTTTACTGGTTTTGGGCCGTTTGGCCAATACCTATTCTCTTTGAAGCTTGAGCACTTTAAAGGTGCTTGTATGCATTACATATTCAACAAACATACCCATTAGATATGTCAAAACATATGATGGACACTCTAGGTTGTGTCCATTGATTATGATTTGGATGAAATTGGATTTACTTGGAAGTTGAAATTTAGGGATACTTATTTATTTCCCTCTTTTAAAAATATTAGATCTTGATGTGTGATGGTTTAGAACCTTTTTTGACTTGCAAATTTTGTCTATTATTCACGATAAATTACTATTGTTGTGACATACATATATTATTTTAATAGACATAACTACAACAACAACAACATATCAGGCCTGAATCCTATGAGGCGGGGTAAGCTACATGGATTGTAGCTTATGAATTATTTTGGAACCCATGATATAAAGATCTGACAATTTTTATGTTGGTAGTCAGCTACCCAACACAACCCTTTTCCTTCATTCAAGCTTAGGACTGGCAGTGATAAGGAGTAGACACAACTAATAAAAATACACGTTTTTTAGCAATGTCTGCTGTATTTATATCTGGTGTTTTTCTCCATTTTGATTGCTATATCCGTGTCCATACCTGTAGCCATATATGTGATTGTTCTGTTAGCATATGGTCATTTGATAAGATGTTACTTTTTTTAGATATCTATGTGCATATATATATATATGCATGCATGTTTATAGATACTTACCATGGCATTATCTAGCTCACTATATTATTCCTCTGATTCATATCTCAATATTTTTATTTGTGTTTTGGACTTCAGTTCATGGTGGATTCTTAAACATGTTTATCATTAGTCATGCTTGGCTAACAAAATGTAGCCATATTGTCTTTTACCCCATTCCTTTTTAAAAGGCAGGGTAATGGCATTATTGAGATTCATGACTAATATGATTGGTTATTGGTATCCTAATTGTTGAAGAAATAAAAATAGGACCAGGCCGAGCCTTGAAGATTCCAAGATAATCATCCATTATCATCTTCCTATAGATTTTGTTTTATTTATTTCTTGCTTTGTATTATCTTGTGTTATTTCTTAGATTTATCTTTTAGTGTTGTAATCTAGATAATAGGGATGTAATCTAGTCCTAAATCTTAGGAGAATTCTTAGAAAACTACTTATAAATATTTCTGATTCGTATCAATAAAATGGGTGGGAATACCGCTTCCCCTTCTCCCTTTCTACATGGTATTAGAGCCTCGTTAATAGGCTGATACAGTAAACTCTAGTGCCTTCATTGCACAACCACTTCGTTCTGTCCAAAGTGCCTTCATTGCATTGTTCAAGTCGGAACTCCTTTGTTTGGTCATCATCTTGCAGCACCACAACCACCATTGGGTTCGCCATCTCTAGATTGACCAACCCTAGAAAAATCACTGGCAACTGGAGCCCCACGCGTCGACCCATGTGTCGCCGTCCAAGCTCGCTCCGACCCCACGCACTGCGTGAAGGCGTGTCCGTCGACCATTCGCTTCCAGCTCCTCCAGATTTATCCTCTGGCGTCTTTTAAGCCCATCCCTGGTGTCGAAATCCTTCGTGTTCGTGGCTTCCAGTTGTGTTCGTGTTCCTTCGTGTTCGTACCTTTGTGTTCAACTGTTTGTTTCCCTCGTCTATCATGTCATACACTTCAACAAGAAGTCCAACTCTGACAGTCACCACCGGAGACATCCTTCCATTGGATCAGCCCCTTATTGCTGGAGAGTTACCAGACATTCATCCATCCTATCGGTTAGATGATAGAAACTTCCTCCAATGGTCTCAGCTGGTCAAGACACTTCTTAAAGGGCGAGGAAAAAGCAGTCACGTGTCAGCAAACCCTCCAGCAGATAACGATCCCAGCTTCAATACAGGGGATGTGGAAGTTTCCCGCATTATGTCATGGTTGTGGAGTTCGATGCAGCCAGAGATCAGCAAGAACTTCATGTTCCTTAATACTGCCCGTGAAGTTTGGGGGACCGTACAACAGACCTACTCGCAAGTCAAGGATGCATCAGTGATCTTTGATGTTAAAACAAAGATCAATGGTACCAAACAAGGCCATGCGACTGTCACCGAATACTACAATTTGATGAGAGATCTTTGGTTAGAGCTTGATCAATATCAAGCCATTAAGATGGTATGCCAAGGGGACACTGCCACTGTCAATTGAATCCTTGAACGAGACTGGATAGTAGAGTTCCTAGCAGACCTAAATCCCAAGTTTGATCAGGTTCGAGTACAAGTCCTTGGTAAGGATAAGTTACCTAATTTAAATAAGGTTTTTGCTATTGTTAAGAGTGAAGAGAATAGAAAATCTGCCATGCTTTCTGTCCATAGCACAAAAGGGTCGGCCTTGGTTAGCAAGCAAGATGGAGGCGGCAACAAATCTGGAAAAACGAACATACCAAGCTCCTAGAAGGTCGGATTATAGGCCTGGGGGTCAGAACCGAACCTCCAACTGTGATGGACAGTGGTGCACGTTTTGTAGGAAGGCAAGGCACACTAGTGAAACCTATTTTAAGCTACGTGGAAAGGAGGCCATGTTAAGCATGATAGGAGGATTCAAGAACATGGGGCAGCATCAAGGCTATTTATCTAACAAAGATCCAGAAGAAGAGGCAACAAAGAAAGATATTTCAGAAGTGGAAGAATCTACACAACTGAATTCAGAGGAATTAGGCAAACTAAAAGCTTTCCTTCGGATGTTCCAAGATGGAGCCTTATGCTCCTTGGTGCAGCAAGGTAACCTTTCCTTTGAGTCTTTCATTGCTTCTAAAACTGATAAGAATAGCATATGGATCCTAGACTCGGGAGCTACCGACTACATGACCCCTAACATTCAGTTTTTTGAAACATATGAAGCTCTTGAACCCACTAAACAAATCACAATTGCTGATGGTACTACTATCCCTATAGTAGGAAAAGGCAAAGTATCATCAATTTTTTGGCTGCCATTTAACCAAGTTTTTCATGTCCCAAGCCTAACAAGTTTGATCTCTATTACCAAACTAACCAATGATTTAAATTGCTTTGCTGTTTTCTCACCACATGTGTAAGTTTCAGGACAAGGGCACGGGGAAGACGATTGGTGTGGTTAGGGTTCACAATGGGCTCTACATCTTGGATGAGAAGGGTGAAGGCTCTATAAGAAAGCAACATAGTTTGGCCTACTCCTCCTCTCAGTTTGCCTCTAATCTTTTTTGCTATATGGCTTCATCATTTTAGATTAGGACATCCCTCATTTATTGTGTTAAAACAAATGTTTTCGTCTTTATTCAATTCCTTAGATCCTAGCAATTTTCAATGTGATGAATGTATTATTGCAAAACATCATTGAGTTTCTTATTCTATTAGCAATAAATTGGCTTCTATGCCATTCCATTTGGTTCATTCTGAAGTTTGGGGGCCATCCAAAATACCTAATTATTCTAGGGCAAAGTGGTTCATTACATTTACTGATGATTACACGCGCATGTGTTGGGTGTTTCTTCTAAAAGAAAAGGCCACCATAGGATCAGTCCTCATTTTGTAAAATGATCCATGCCCAATTTGGCACTCCTATCAAACGATTTTGCACTGACAATGCTCGGGATTATTTTAACACCCCCACTTGCATAACTATTTTCAGAAGGAGGGCATTGTTCATGAGTCATCTTGTATTGATACTCCCCAACAAAATGGGGTGGCAGAGAGAAAGATGAGGCATTTTCTCAATGTCACACGAAACATCCTTCATCACCATCATGTGCCCAAATATTTCTGGGGGAAGCGATTCTGACAGCCACATATGTCATCAATAGGGTGCCTTCTAGGGTTATTAATGGCCTCAGTCCTTTCCAAAAGTTATTTACCTTTTTTCTTGAAATAAATCACCCTACACTATTGCCCCTAAAGGTGTTTGGGTGTGCTTGCTTTGTCCACATCCTTAAAATTCATAGGGATAAATTGGACCTTAGAGCTCTTAAATGTGTGTTTCTTGGGTATTCTCTTACTCAAAAGAGATATAAGTGTTGTCATCCTGAATCTCGAAAATTATATGTCTCTAAGGATGTCACATTCAATGAATCACAACCTTTCTTTGAGTCTACCCCAGTCAGACCAGCCATCATTGATCAACCTGACCTAGATTGGGAAAATCTTAACCCCACCCTTGGAACAACACCATTAGGCACTGATTTCTCTCGCCCTTCAGTTCCTGCCTCTCCAATCTTACCCAACTCTCCTAGGGAGGAGGAAGGTTCTGGACATGTTGATACTATTAGATACAAAGGCTCTCCCTATGTCTATAAGAGATGGCAGCCCATTGGTGATCCTCAACCACACTTGACATCAACTCCGAACCTGAGTTTGGATAGCACACCAGGTGAGAACCCCACATCCAACAATCCTAACCCAAACTCAACGTTCTTGGAGCATACAGACTTGAACCTTCCCATTGCTATTCGAAAAGGGGTTAGGGCATGTACTAAACACCCATTAGCCAACTACTTATCCTACCATCGCCTATCACCTGCCCATAAAAGCTTCTTAACTTCTTTGGATGCAATTGCTATTCCCAAATCCGTAGAGGAAGCCATGAGAGATGTCAACTGGAAAGCAGCCATGATGGAAGAGATGAAGGCACTAGAAAAGAATCATACCTAGGAACTAGTAACTAGACCAAAGGATGTAAAACTGGTGGGATGTAGATGGATCTTCAATTTAAAGTACAAAGCTGATGGATCACTTGACAGGTATAAAGCACGACTAGTTGCCAATGGCTATACTTAGTCTTATGGCATTGATTAATTGGAAACATTTGCCCCTGTTGCCCAGATGACAACTGTTAGAATCCTCTTAGCATTGACATCTACCTATGGATGGAAATTACAACAACTTGATGTCAAGAATGCATTTTTGCATGGCGACTTAGAAGAAGTCTTCATGGATATACCACCCGGATTTAAGCAAGAGTAAACAGGAACCAACCATGTGTGTAAACTCAAGAAGGCCTTGTATGGCCTCAAACAATCCCCACGTGCATGGTTTGATAGATTCTCAATGGCCATATTATCTGTGAGGTATCACCAGAGTCGAGGGGACCACACTTTATTCATCAAACACACATGAAATAAGGTGACGGCACTACTGGTATATGTGGATGATATAGTGGTAACAAGGAATGATTTACATGAATAGGGATGTCTTAAGGAAAATCTAGCCCGAGAATTTGAAATAAAAGACCTTGGTCCATTGAGGTATTTGTTGGGCATTGAAGTAGTGCACTCAAAGGAAGGTATCTTCTTATCCCAAAGAAAATATATACTTGATCTACTTTCTCAAACATGATTGCTAGGAGGAAAATGGTCAAAAATTCCAGTTGATCCAAATATAAAATTGGGGGCTAATACTAGAAGCAACAAAGAAGTAGATAAAGGAAGATTTCAATGCCTAGTAGGGAGATTGATATATCTTTCACATACTAAGCCTGACATATCCTTTGCAGTCAGCCTAGTAAGCCAATTTATGCATAGCCTTACTGAAGAACACATGCATGCCATGAGAAAGATTCTGAGTTATCTTAAAGCTACTCCAGGCAAAGGGATTCTATTCACTTCAGGGGGAGACCTAAGGATCCAAGGGTATACCGATACTGATTATGGGGGCTCTTTTGTGGACATGAGATCGGCAAGTGGATATTGCATATTCCTAGGAGGAAATTTGGTTTCTTGGAGGAGTAAGAAGCACGAGGTGGTTGCTAGATCAAGCGTAAAAGCTAAATTTTTGAGCCATGGCCTTGGGTGTGTGTGAACTATTATGGCTTCGGATTATCCTAGAAGACTTGAAGATTCCAGTGACAAAGCCAATCGAATTGTTGGGAGATAATCAATCAGCTATCAGCATAGCTCATAATCCTATTCAAAATGACAAGTCTAAGCATATAGAGATTGATAAGCATTTCTTGAAAGAAAAGTTGGACTAAGGTATTTTACAAATCACCTATGTTCCATCTAATCAACAAGTGGTAGATGTCCTCACCAAAGGTCTCCATAGTACTCAGTTTGAAGTCTTAGTGAGTAAGCTGGGGATGATTGATATCCACTCCCCAGCTTGAGGGGGAGTGTTGAAGAAATAAAAACAGGACCTGGTCGGGCCTTGAAGATTCCAAAATAATCATCCATTATCATATTCCTATAGATTTTGTTTTATTTATTTCTTGCTTTGTATTATCTTGTGTTATTTCTTAGATTTATCTTTTAGTGTTGTAATCTAGACAATAGAGATGTAATCTAGTCTTAAATCTTAGGAGAATTCTTAGGAAACTACTTGTATAAATATTTCTGATTCGTATCAATAAAACGTGTGGGAATACCGCTTCCCTTTCTCCCTTTCTACACTAATTAATGATGAAAGGGGTATTAAAGGTGAATAAAGGATTTGTTAAATAACTTTGTGGCTGGAATTAGCTCACTTGGTCATTAGGGGGGAAGTGACTGATTTCTAATTCTTATGTTTGTAAATTGCATTATGCTTTATTATAAAAATATATTCCATGGAATCCACTTAGAAATAAAGAATCCATCGAATCCATATCTAATTTTATTTAATATTGTGGACTATTTTCATTTTTACTGTTTCTTAAAAATGTATTAGAGTATCTAATTCTTCAGACTTTTTTAATGATTAAATATCTATGGGTTCTTATTTTTTGAGCAGATCACAACTGCAGGTTGCGCATTGGCCAAACATCGAAAGTCGACTACATTGGAAGCAAAGGATATACTTCTACATCTGGGTTTGTTATGCGAGAACAATTCTTTGTGGTTTGAGTATTACCCTCAGATAAATGTATAGTGCTTAATATTCTTCATTTGGTTTATTTCAGAGAGAAACTGGAACATGACTCTTCCCGGATTTAGTGGAGATGAGATTAGAACTTACAAAAAACCAGTAAGAATTTTATTTATTTGGAAACTTTTATGACTCTGCATTTGGTTTATTTCTGGTAATTGTATTTAGTTGAGTAATAAATGTGATCATGTTTAACAGTACTGCCGATGGGCTTAGTTTTTATGTTGGCCATTTTGATTCTTCAATAACCTCCTCTCTACTTGTTTGCCAATTTACATTTTCTGATTATGTTGTATGATGTTTTGCAGTCTACAAATGATATTCACAGAGAGCGACTTGCAGTGGTAAGTGTTGTCTTTTTTTTTTTTTAATAATTTATTCATACATACAGATACTTGCTAATGTATCTTATATATATTTTAGGGAGATACATAAAAGAATGTCTGGTTCATTTGGCTAAAGCATTTCAGGGTGTATTAACTTAATATTTTGTGGTCCGTTTCCATTTTGGCAGATAAAAAAATCAATCACCTCTGCTGACCAAGCAAGTAGCAAGACCTCTACTGGACAAGCTGCTGGAACTGCCAAAGGTCATTTGGGAAAGGCACCTAATGTTCTTGGTTCCCCCAACCCCAAGATGCGGGAATCTGCATGAGCTATTTACTCTTTTGCTGGATTGCATAACTTATTTTGCTGTGAAGGTATGGTCCACCTAAGATCCCCTCTGTGCCTCCCCAGCTAAAAAAAAAAAGATGTTCACCTTTTGCTTGATTTGTGCATGCATCTTAAAGCATCTGCCAGTGCTATGTTGCATCTACTTTGATGAGTGTAAGTGTCGTAAATGGTTAGAGGTGCTCTTTGTACTTTAAAGCAGAAGGATTAGCGTGTAACTTTCTGCTTACCAAAAAAATAAAAATAGAAACAATAGCCTCTAAAGATCAGAGCAAAGATATCAGAAATAGTGGCATATATCATGTTAGGTTCTCAATTATTCGTTAAGCTTCTGGATTTTGTGAAATATTTATCTGCATTGTGGTGCTTTAACATCTGAATGCATTTGGCTGACCACCATACTTGCCTCTAAACCAGTTGACAAAGAGTGCGGTGGTAGCCCCCATGGGCATGGCTCAGCCGTAAAGCATGTGGAGTTTCATAGGGAGTATCAGAGATCAAATCTTTATGGTGGCATTTGTCTCAATTAGAGATGTGAATTGAATGTCCTGCTCTATGTGTATAGGCTGTAACCGTATCCGGGTTTACCCGATTACTGAACTGGGGGGGAAGACCGCCCATTCCCAGGATTAGTTGGGCGAAGCTTGGAATTATCCAAAAAAAAAAAAAGAAAAAAAAAAAGGAGTGCCGTGGTAATTTCCATTACACTGAAAGAGAAAAGGGAAGTCCGTATGATGGCTGAAAATGGTCAGCCAAATTGTTTTTTGGCAAATTGTGTTGCTTTCAGTTTTTTATTTTTATTTTTGTCTCAAAATAATTTTATGAGGAATCTGTTTCCCATTTGTGTGGAAGCTGTTGCATATTCATATAGCATTTCTGGGCAAACTTTTGAACATAGTCCCGTAACTTTTTTCACAGGTTAAGTTTCTCAAAGGAAGCAGGTGATGGTGTCACAGGTGGATTTGTCACTTGGCGTGTAGCATAAAACTGGTTTTTTTTTTTCTTTTTTTTTTTTTTTTGGGGGGGGGTTTGAAATAACTAGTCAAGGAAGCCAAGTCGGTGCCTTAGCTTGTTGCAATTGGACAAGCATGAAGAAACTGCAGAAAGTCAGATCTGGTGTCTTTGAAATCTCTTGCCGTCCTCCAGGGACGTACTCAACCGCAACTCAGTTTGATCTTATCTTCAGTTGCTTCAGTGCGATAGAACCCTTAATCCACAGAAGACAATTGTAAAACGGGTCCTATTCATAGTGGCCAGTCCAGTCTAAATTTTGATGGTACATTTACCCAACTGTTGGAATACTATCAAGGCAATATAGGTTAGTTTGGTTTATGGATATGATGTTTCATGGCAGTAGTGATGTACAAATAGAAATGGATGGAGATCGAGAAAACCTGCTTGGTTATGAACTCATGATGTTTCTTGGATAAAGATTGTATGTAACAACTCTGATATAATGTCTCTGGCTAAAGTTTTCCTTTGCCGTGTGACCCATCAGTTTTTGGGACTAGCCCAGAACAGAAAGAACTGAAAATATTAGGGGGGCAATTTTGAGGAATCTTGTGGTGCGTGCGCCTTTTGCTTTTAAAGTGTGCATCCCATCTTTGTGTTTTTAGTAACTTCTACGCAGCATCTTTTTGGGTTACATTGTTTTTTTACAGCGCGTCTTCGGCTGTTATGTCGTCTTTTTGGGGGGTTCTTACTTTTTACACTTCGCCCCTGGAATCTAAAAGATAAGTGTAGAAGGGGGCTCAAATAGTACTGATAACGAACTGCGTCTTGGCTGTGCGGCCCAAGAATTTAGCAAATGACTGAACGTGTGTGTTGTATTTGGAACTGGGGGGATTCGTGAATGAAGAAAAACATGCATATAGAAGTTTTATAATGAGCTGCTTAAGCTGCACAATCTGCCGTGATGCGATAGCTTTCCCTTAAAAAATAATTTTTGACATGTGGTGCAGGTGCATATGTTGGTGCATGTCGAGCACATGGCCTGCGGTGATGAAGCTTGGCCCCATATTACCCACCTCACGTGCATGTTATTCCATTGATGATATATTTAGATTTGTTGATCCCAAGCTCAAGCATCCTTATAGGCATTGCTTTATTATTATTATTTTTTAATTTTTTATTTTTGGGTAAGAATTTTTTGTTGAGAATATTATTATTCTTTTCTTAATAAAAATTTGGCGGATGTAACAAGAAAATGTGATCAAACGTTAATTTGAGGAAGTGAGTTGGTTAGTTACATGACGTGGGGCTTACCGAAAATTTCTCTCTCAAAGATAGATAAGATAGAGAATAAGAAGGGACAAAGAGGAGTTCAAAATGACAAAATCTGATCTTAATTAGGCATAAATGGGAAAGCTCATTGGAAAAGTCACATTGGTGACAAGGCAAGCACACTCCCTTAGGCCGAATTTTGTGAGCACACAAAATTAGCAAAATCACAATTTCAAACTAACTTACATCACATTTTCGTATGTGAGAAGTAAAAGGACACCAACACCTTACAAATACATTTAGATAGAGAAATTTTTATGTAATTTGAAATCTGTAAACTAATATCTGAATTTCAAGTGTTGTTATTTAAAAATTACATTGAATATTATTTCTGGTTCTTTTATTTTTTGGTCAAAATTCAGAGTTAATTGGGACTCACAAATTCAAATAATAAATTTTATATCAAAATTAAAAAAAAAATTGTATTAAGGGTATTTACAATATTATTTAAAAAATATTTATATATATAATTTAATATTTAAACCACAAATTTTAGTTAGAATATTACAATTGGATCTGAAAATCAAACCTAATTACAAGCTTAATTTAACCATTATTCTTTATAAAAAAAGAAAAGAAGGAACAAAAGGTCAAGTAAGAACAAAAATTATATCTTGCTTGTGGAATTACAACGGTACACGCAATGAGATCCCATCGCTCCTTGGGCCAATCCCCAAATTACACCAAAGGTCCAAAGCTTTTCCTCGTCTTCTTCGTGCCTACTCAGCACCAGCGGCAAACCCTCTCTCTCTCTCTCTCTCTCTCAATATGTATATATACACACACACACACACACACACACACATGTTTGAGTATATTAATGGGTTTGTGGAGGCGGCTGGTGGTGGGCTAGAAAAGCAGGTGAGCTGTTTCCGTGTTGCATAAGCCTGGTCGTCCCTACAAACCGATACTGAATCCAATCTCGTTTCACTAATACTGCACGTTTGTGAACTTGTATTGGCTTGACTGTTCAATCCTGATTTGCGTGTTTCAGGGATCCCAACTTCCGAAACCCTTGTAGCGGGAGACGGCGATGGCGTCTCCGATGTCGAATTCCCGCGGGGGTTTCGCTGCCGGCGGAAAGGAAGGACTGGGTTTTCACGTTTCCGGCAAGGAGAAGATCATTATAGATACGGATCCTGGTGTTGGTAAGTGAGCATTTCGCCTTTTTCGTAAATAATATGCATGCCCTACATTGGTTTATTTTCTTGCCCTTTTGTTTGTTTTTAATTATTTTTTGGTTGAGGGATTGTATATGGCTGTAAAAAGTTGTTGAAAGTTTCGAGTTTATCTGTAATGTGGTTGTTTGGATGAATTTCTGTGTTGTGTTGTGTGAGGTTTTGTGAGTTTCCCAGTTAAGATTCGTGCTTTCTTTGGAGATCGGAGAAGAATTCTTAATAGTTGTAGGGATTCAAGTTTTCTTAGCAACCCACCAGATGAAGCTTGGAGAAAAGAAGCTTCATTTGTTTGGAATTGTTGTTAGTTGTACGGCTGGTTGTATGGTTACGTCCTGTATTACAGGATGGTTAAGTGGCAGCAAAAATGCCTGCTATTTCTGAAAGTTCGTCCTCTTATTTTCGTTTCCAAAATGAACGGAAAAAGTCAGTTCAATTGGTCCTGTCTATTTCTGAAAAGAATGCAGTTATAGCGAAAAGGAAAAAAAAAAAAAAAAAGAAGAAGAAAAGAATGGTGTCCATACAAAGTTCTCCATGTTATTGAGTTCAGGGATTTAAAAAATACTTTGATTCTATAGATGCTTGGCCATTTTATTGATTTACACTAGAATTTTTTTTAAAAAAATATATACTTTGGTCATTGGTGTTTTATTGATTTACAGATGATAGCATGGCAATCTTCTTGGCTTTTCAAAGTCCACAGTTGGAGATCTTGGGCTTAACCACAGTATTTGGTAATACTGCTACAGAGGATGCCACTCGCAATGCGCTGCTTCTGGTATGTATTCTGTTAATGTCATTTCTATACTGTGTGTTTTATGGTAACCAGTCTTCGTTGAACATGTTTGTGATCAATTACTATTTTTGATGCGCAAAAGAATAGTGTGAGATTGCAGGATGTCCCGGTCTTCCCGTTGCAGAAGGTAGCTCTGAGCCTCTAAAGGTAACCGCTTCTGTATTCAACTTGTAAAATTTGTTGGTGAGCTGATTCCTTTGCATGTTTATGTGCTTGAGGACACGAATATCATTTTTATTTTGATAAAGAAGCATTCATGCTTACATTATTATGTGGACATCACAATGATTGTTGGCACATCTACATATAATTTAAGCTCTTGATTTTGATTTATGTTATAGTTTCTTGATAGGAAATATGTGCTATCACCTTTAGGTTTAGATAAAGGTGTAACCAGTCCGTTGCTCAGGGGAATGGTGACTAATCAGTCTTTTTCTTTTGCAAAACCCAATTCTGATGATCTGTTTTAAATTGGTACGCTAGAGAAATTTCAATTAACGTCAACTCTAGGGAGGGAAAATCTGCCTTTCTTCCTTTTACCGTCCAATTGCTGTTTTGCTAACTAGGAAGCATGGACAACTTATTCAGGGTCCCACAATTAAACGTGGGTACTTTTTGGGCACTTAGGTGTACATGTTGGGCATGCCAAATGGTGTGCCCTGCCCTTTAGGGATCATTGGTAATACTGAAGGCTTGGGTGTATGCTATGTCGGCTTGGGTGATAATAGGTTTCAGATAGCTGGTTAGCTGAGAAAGTGAATTGACAGTGTCATGGAGAGCATTTGTCTTGCTATAACCAATTCTTTACTTAGGTCATATCCTTCGTATTTCAAGGTGAAACATATGTCTGGTCACATCCTTTATAACCATTACATTACTTTCTAATGCTACTGCCTGATTATCCTAATGTGGCGGTATATGATTTGGTAGTTCCGAGATATAAGAAAGTGGTATATAGCATTTGACTTGTGCAATATACTAATTTTTTACTGACTTAAAATGGCTTCTCACAGCCCCATTCAGAATGCCATTATACTTCACATCAGTTTAACATCTATAGAATTTTGAAACAGGGGGGAAAACCACGTGTTGCAGACTTCGTTCATGGTTCAGATGGATTAGGGAACATATTTTTACCACCTCCAAAATCCAAGAAAATTGAGAATACAGCATCAGAATTTTTAGTAGATATGGTTTCTCAACATCCTGGTGAAGTATCTATACTAGCACTAGGACCATTGACAAATTTGGCTTTGGTTAGTGCAACTTTTTCCCTTCTGTTCGCTTCCACTAAAATTGCATTGTTTTTATGTCCTTTTTATTGTTAATAAGAAATGCATTCATTTAACAGGCAGTGAAAAGGGATTCAACCTTTGCAAGCAAGGTGAAAAGAGTGGTCATCCTTGGCGGATCTTTCTTTGCACTAGGAAATGTCAATCCTGCTGCTGAAGCAAATGTAAGTGACTTAAGACTAGTTCATTACCTCATAAAATGGTGGAAAAAGGACATTCTCATTATATCTTAGAATTGTCTTGTAGATTAATCTTTTGAGATTTTGGGAGTATATGCTCCTCAGCTGCCTCCTCTTCAAAAAACTATCATTTCAAAAACCCAGACTCTCCTTCGAATAAAAGCCAAAAAGGAGTGTGTGCGAAAAAAGACTTCAAGTTTGCTTTTTTGTTTTCTAGTAAGTTCGGTTTAGGCCTACTATTGCGAAGCACATTTATTATCCTACCTTTTGTGAGGCTGATTCATGTTCTCTAGCTTGTTCATGAAAATAAAAAATGAATTAAAGTAGAGTTCTTGCTCGGTACATAAACTCTTGCAAGCACACGTATGGCACTAAGCACCTCCAGTTGGGATATGCAAATGTTTTGGTTTCAGTCAGTCAAATTCAACCTCATTTCAATGCAGAAAGAAATACACAGTTACTTTTCCTTGCAGATCTATGGGGACCCAGAAGCAGCTGATGTTGTATTTACATGCGGGGCAAATATTTCTGTTGTTGGCATTAACATTACAACACAAGTCAAAATGACAGGTCTTGAATCAACTTGTCTTGTTCAAGTTTGTCCTGTATGGGCTTTTGTTGAATATAGTCTTGTATAAGTTGAAGCTTCATTATGGTTTCAGATGATGACCTTGAGAAATTGAGGCTTTCTAAAGGAAGACACGCTCAGATTATAAGCAATATGTGTAAATTCTATAGAGATTGGCATGTGGCATCTGATGGAGTGTATGGTAATCTATTCAATAGTTAAAATTAGTCGTAACTGGTTACTTAATTCGGATAGTCATACTTCTTGAGCTACTTCAGTTAACTTCACTGAAATAACAATTTGAAGTTGATAAATTCAGGGATTTTCCTTCATGACCCGGTCAGCTTTGTGGCCCTAGTTCGGCCAGATCTATTTACATTCAAGAAAGGGGTTGTCCGTGTTGAGACACAGGGCTTGTGTGTGGGCCACACACTGATGGACCAAGGACTGAAAAAGTACGTCCAAATTAAGATGCTCTTCGGCTCCATAACATTTTTGATTTTTTTTTTTCCTAATACTTCATAATAATATCATGGTGCAGATGGAATTCAAGCAATCCATGGACTGGTCACTCCCCTGTTTCAGTTGCTTGGACGGTCAATGTGGATGAAGTTAGGGATTACATTTTGGAATTGTTGATGAAACCATGAATGCCTTGCAAATTGCGGTGTCTGCTGCACGAAGATATTTCTTGAAATGCTCTTTAGTTCTTTTCTAGGCCAAGTGAAATCCCAAAGTGCAACAGCAGAGACCCAAAATTAGGTGGCCACCCATTGCTCAAAATTTGCTGTACTTCAAGAAATATGTAAGCTCATTACCTGAGTGACAGCAATCCTATCCTGTTAAAAATTTCAATTTCATGATGTTGATGTGCCTCTTGATCTTGATGAAATGTTGCCATTAATTAAATCAATGGGGTGCATGAAACCTGGATTCGCTTTTGCTAGAGGCAAATGGGGAAACAAAATTTTAGAACAATTCACCTAGTGTGATTTTATTAAGGCTTGCTACAGGGGAAGCTTTACTCATCTGTTGATGCCAAAATATTGGTTGGTTTGTTCCATTTATGTTCCTTTTTTCCCTCGTAACTGTTAAAATGAGCGGGGCATCATAAATCTTCAAGTCATACTGAAGAAGATTTTCCCCAAAAGAATAAATGGTGTAGTGGCATTTTTATAATTACGATTTTTTTACAAATTATCTTATTTTGATTAACTTATCTTTTTTTATTGCAATGCTTAAACTATTTTAATCATGATTTTTGTATAATATTTTGCATATTATTTTACTTTATCATTATTATAGACCGAGTTATTATAATGGATATTCTTTAATGTTTTTTCATTAATTAGTTATGTTATTTTATGTGAAATTCTATATACAAGATTTATTTGTTCATAGGAAGTAGTATCAAACATCATTCACCTCTCTTAAGGGGGTTCTTGATAGGCCTTTAGTGTTACGGACCTACCAAAGGCGTTTTAGGAGTCAAGGGAAGGATGGTAACACAATTGGGTTGCATAACAGCCATAACAGCCAACATGTGCACCAAGAGTAGAATTGAAATTTGGCTGGTTTGTATGTTCATAACCAGATGCGATTATGGAGGGAGAATAACAACCTATAAATAGGGAATAGAAGAGTGAGGGAGAGGAGGAAAAATTAAAATAGAAGCTATAAGAGAGTTTTGGGCCCCTCTCAAATGCCCATTCTTTTATTTTTTTTTCTTTGTTTACCTTTGTTTTTTGTAATCGGGAGTTGACAAACCAACAATGAATTCTTGAACTAATCGGAATTCTATCTATTTTCTTGAGATTCTATCAACTTTGGTATCAGAGCATCACCGATTCTAATGGTGAACCTGACTGACTGAGTAGGTGAATTGGAAGGGAGGATGAAAGGTATGCAACGGGGTGTAAACGCCACGAGGGGAGGGGTTCAATCGGTGGAGAATAATGTAGCGAGCTTATTGGAATAGTTTGCTTGGATGAGAATGAGGTGGGAAGAGCAGGAAAGGAAGAGAAAGAACAATGAGAAGCTTGGAAGTCAACCCCCATAATTCGGTCAGGATCAACGCCGAAAATAGGGGTGCGATGAGTGGAAGTAGGGGGTTCCGAGGGGGTTGGAGGCCGAAAATCTGAGAGCGACGGTTGGAGATGCCCATTTTTGAAGGCGAAGATCCCAACGGCTGGATATTCCGAGTCGATAGATACTTTGTAGTGAATGGGCTGACTAACGAGGAGAAGATAGACACAACAACACTGTGTTTGGAGGGTGTGGCACTTTCGTGGTTTCAATGGGAGGAGAAGCGGTGAAGGATTAAGAATTGGGAAGACTTCAAGTTCTTGTTAAGGAGCCACTTCTGACCCACCCAAGAAAGCTCCGTCGAAGAACGTTTTCTAGCCCTCCAGTAGAAAGGAACTGTCAAGGAGTACCACCAATGCTTCGAGGATTGGCATTGCCCCTTGAAAACCTGCCGAAAGCCATGCTGGAGAGGCATTTCATCAATGGATTGGAACCTGATATCAAGGACGAGTTGAGGGTATTAAGGCCGAGGGGTTTAGAGCAGATGATGGACTTAGCTCAACGTATAGAAGAGTGGAATCAGGTGGTTCAAGGAGGTGCGGGTGGATTAGGGTCGAATAAGAGACAGGCCATGCTGAACCCAGCTTTGACTTACCAGCGAGGGGGAGTTTTGCCACCCTCACAATAGCCCCAAAAACAAACGACGGTCAGTCCTCCTAATCCCTATTGACCATAAGCCATTGGGAGAGGGATAACCCATCATTCAAGCGGCTCAGCGAGGCTGAGTGAAAGACAAAAAGGGATAAGGGCCTATGCTTTTGGTGCGATGAGAAGTATACTATAGGCCATAAGTGCAAAAACAAGGAGTTGCAAGTGATGATGATATACAATGAAGAGGTAGAAGATGAGGTAGATGGGGGAGAAACATTGGAAGAGATCGCAAGAGAGCCGAGGTAAGGGGGGAGGTCATTGATCTCTCCATGAATTCGGTAGTTGGATCAACCACACCACAAACTATGAAGCTCAAAAGAGACATAGAGGGGTAACCAGTAGTGGTACTCATTGACGGATGAGCCACCCACAATTTCATTGCAATAGATTTGGTGCAACAGTTGGGCTTGTATAAGATGGAAACAATAGGGTATAGGGTGATCATGGGGACTGGAGTGGCAGTACAAGGGGCGGGAATTTGTAAAGGGGTAAAGCTTATCCTCCAAAATTTGCAAATTGTGGAAGATTTCCTGCCCTTGGAGTTGGGTAGCTCTGATGTAATTCTTGGGATGAAATGGCTAGCGGCAATGGGGAAGATGAGTGTGGATTAGAAGGCCTTAACTATGAAGTTTCAGGTTAGGGGATTAGCCATGACTTTGCAAGGAGACCCTAGCGCTTGAGCAAAAGCTTGGTATTCCTGAAGGCTATGATGAAGGCCTTCAAGGAGAATGGAGAAGGAATGTTGCTAGAACTAGGAATGATAGCATCAGAATTCAATGAATGTCAGGTAAAAGTTCCGTTGTTCCTAAATGAGGTATTGGTTGAGTTTGAAGGGGTGTTCACAATACCGGAGGGGCTGCCTCCTTCCAGAAAAAGACTATGCAATCAATCTACTTCCAGGCACTATACCGGTCAGTGTGCGGCTATCGTTACCCTTACCTACAGAAAAATGAGATCGAGAAAATGGTAGGAGAAATGTTAGCAGCTGGGATTATACAACCGAGTTTTACCCATTTTTTTAGTCCGGTGTTGCTTGTCAAGAAAAAAAATGGGGGTGGTGTTTTTGTGTGGACTATAGGGCTTTGAACAAGGTGACAGTGCTTGGCAAGTTTTCAATTTCGGTGATCGAGGAGCTGTTGGATGAGTTTTATGGGGCCACGATTTTTTCCAAACTCGATCTTAAGTCTGGATATCATCAGATTCGAGTCAAGGCTGAGGATGTTCCGAAGACTGTCTTGAAGACGCATGAAGGCCATTACAAGTTTCTCATTATGCTGTTCGGATTGACGAATACGCTAGCCACGTTTCAGTCACTTATGAATGACATTTTCAGGGAGCAATTGAGGCATTTTGTGTTAGTATTTTTTAATGATATATTGGTTTTTAGCGGGCATTTTGAACAACATGCACGGCATTTATGTTGTGTTCTGAGAGTGTTGGTAGATAACCAACTTTTTGCCTATAGGAAGAAGTGTTTGTTTGGATAGCTAGAAATTGAATATTTGGGCCACATCATATCACAACAAAAGGTTTTAGCTAATTGTAGCAAGGTACAAGCTATGTTAGATTGGCCCACTCCTACCACGTTAAAGGAATTGCGAGGTTTTCTCGACTCACAAGGTATTATAAGCGATTTGTTAAGGGCTATGGCAGGTTGGCATGGTCTCTCACAGAGCGACTATGAAAGAATAATTTTTTCTAGGATGAGGCAGCCGAGCAAGCTTTCCAACAGCTCAAGGCTGCAATGGTGTCGCTACCTGTTTTAGTTTTGTCGGATTTTGGTAATCCATTTGTGGTTGAAACGGATGCATTGGGATAAGGTATGGGGGCAATTTTAATGCAAGATCATAGACTTATTGCTTATTTCAGCCATACTTTTAATCAGTTAGGGAGGAGGAAATCGATTTATGAATAAGAATTGATGGCCATTGTGTTTGCGGTGCAAAAATGGAGACATTACTTGTTGGGAAGGAAGTTTGTTGTTCGAACTAATCAGAAGAGCCTCAAATTTCTAATGGAGCAAAGGTTGGTGAGTTCAGAATATCAGAAGTGGATGGTGAAATTAATGGGATTTCAGTTTGAGATACAATATCACCCTTGATTGGAAAATAAGGCATCAAATGGTCTGTCCCGCATCCGTCACTCTGTAGCCCTATTAGCCTTGACAGTTCTTAAGGTGCTCCAGCTTGATCAATTGGCTCGTGAAGTAGAAAAAAGATGAGAGGCTGCAAAGGGTTGTCAGGGATCTTCAGCTTGATCCTTCCTCCAGACCCAATTTTCAATTGGTAGACAACCACCTCCTTTACAAGGGTTGGTTGTACCTACCAAATGACTCTTCTCTCATTTCTCTGCTACTACATGAGGGACACGATGGAAGTGTGGGAGGACACTCGAGATTTTTGAAAACTTACAAGAGGATTGCAGCTAACGTTTATTGGCTGGGAATGAAGCGTGACATCCACCAATATGTGAGTAATTGTGTTGTTTGCCAACAAAACAAATTTTTGGCCCTAAAGCCAAGAGGGATCTTGCAACTCTTTCCTATCCCAAATCAAATTTGGGATGACATTGCTATGGACTTCATTGAGGGCTTACCAAGGTTGGGCAAAATGGATTTTATTTTGGTGGTGGTTGATAGATTTAGTAAGTATGGACATTTTATTGGACTTAAAACATCCTTTTACAACATGAGAGGTGGCAAGGGTTTTTATCAAAGAAGTTGTGAGTCTTCATGGTCTTTCACGATCCATTGTGTCAGATAGGGACAAGATTTTCATGAGTAGATTTTGGGAGGAATTGTTTTGTCTCCAAGGCACCAAGCTCCACCGTAGCACAACTTACCACCCGCAAACAGATGGCCAAATGGAGGTGCTTAATAGGATCTTGGGAACATACCTATGCTGTTTTGCTTCCTCCAAACCTAAAGCTTGGTATATGTGGCTGTCTTGGGCTAAACTATGGTATAACACTTCATACATACAGTTTCGAGAATAACCCCATTCTAGGCAGTGTATGGGTAAAAACCACCAGCAATATTGTGGGTTGAAAGAGGATCCACTCTTGTTTTGATGGTTGAGCAACAATTGATCGAAAGAGATCACATTTTGGAGGAACTTAAGGCACAGCTATTAAGAGCCCAGGTGGTAATGAAGAAATGGACAGATATGAAAAGAAGAGAGGTGAAGTACAAGGTAGGGGACTTAGTT
The DNA here is from genome assembly GCF_014633365.1 of Diospyros lotus. Classification (NCBI taxonomy): domain Eukaryota; kingdom Viridiplantae; phylum Streptophyta; class Magnoliopsida; order Ericales; family Ebenaceae; genus Diospyros; species Diospyros lotus. The sequence goes on along the minus strand of NC_068351.1, from coordinate 4,864,856 downwards.
TACCTGAAGCCAAGGCCCTATAGCAGAAAAACATTGGTTGTTCGCTTAAATGAGAAATTGGCTCCTAGATTCTATGATCCATTTGTAATTGAAAAGGAGATGGGGCCTGTAGCCTACAAGTTAACGCTGCCATCACATTGCAACATTCACCTCGTTTTTCATGTGTCCTAAACTACGTGAAGCCAAGAGGGTATTGAAAGCCACTATGGAGATTCCCAGTTAGTTAAGTGCAGATTTGGAGATGTTGGTCTAGCCAGAGGCAGTGCTGGGAGTCCGACCAAGAACATGAAGTAATTTACGTGGATTGGATGTTCTAATTCAACGGAAGGGATTACCATCGTTGGAAGCTACTTAGGAGCCCTATAGCCTAATTCAACAGCAATTTTCCACTTTTCACCTTGAGAACAAGGTGAAAGTTAGGGAGGAAAGTAATTATAGGCCTCTGGTGCTGCGGACCTATCAAAGGCACTTCAGGAGTCAAGGGTAGGATGATAACATAGTTGGGTTGTGTAACAGTTAGGATGTGCACCAATGATAGAATTGGAACTTGGTTGGTTTGTGTAACAAACTAGATGCAGATATGAAAGGAATATAACAATCTATAAATAGGGAATAGAAGATAGAGAGAGAGGAGAAAAAATTGAGTAGATGTTACAGGAGAGTTCTGGGTCTCTCGAATGCCCATTTTTTTACTTTCTTTTCCTAGTTTACCTTTGTTTCCTGTAATTGAGAGTTGACAAACCAGCAATGAATTCTTGAACTAATTGAAATTTTATCCATTTTCTTGAGATCCTATCACTTCTCCAGAAGCCACCATTTTGCTATGATATTTAACATCAACGAGAAGCCAATATAAGATTAATACCCTTTTCTCATAATTAGATGTATTCTTTCTTTTTTAATTTTAACATAGAAAAAAATACTCATTAATATAAGAAAAAATAAGTTTTTTTGTTTTTACTTATACTGATATAACTCTTTTAATATTTGCTCACTGAGAATAAGATAAAAAACAAAAAAAAAACAAGAAAATAGCCTCTGCAAGGCCTCAAGATCTTACTTTACAAATATATTAACATATAATTAGACTACATAATCATTAAGATACATATGAAAGCAGTTGAACCTAATCCTTGTTGCATTATTCCATTTTTCTTCCCTCGTTTCTTGCGTTGGCGGTTAGTTACCTACCACACTGAATGGAGGAGCCTAATCCATCCTTACCTACAACACAAAGGACTGCACCTCCTACTCCTCTAGACCACGGCCTTAAAGCCTATTAATTGAGATGATTTGCATTAGATTTTTTCTCGGCAAGTAAGATCTCATTTGATAGATGATGGTGCGCGCTGCATTGGCGGACAGGGTCTCCTGGCACTGCGCCATCCTGCTAGCTCTAATGCTGGTCTTGAGCTGCTGCGAGTGCGAGATGGAGGCGGTGAAGAAGAAGAAGAGCATCATCACGAACAGGCCATGCGAGGAGATTTATGTGGTGAGAGAGGGGGAGACTTTGCAGACTATTAGTGAGAAATGTGGAGACCCTTTTATTGTTGAAGAGAATCCACACATTCATGATCCTGACGATGTTTTTCCAGGATTGGTGATCAAGATTACCCCTTTCAAGAATAATGGATAATGATAGATTTAACCTCTCATTTTTGTCAAATTTATCTGTCTTCTTCAAGAATCGGTAGAGTGCCCATGAAAGATTGTTTCCAGCTTTACATACGTATGAAAAATGTTTTGTTGCAGCCACAAATACATATTTTTGCCTTTATTTTTTTTGCAGGAGAATTTGTAATGGTTACGCTTTTAGGCATGTACTAACTAAACTAACCACAATACCCGAACCATACCTCACAAATCGGACATATTAGTTAGATATATCTATTAATAAAACCATCAATGTGGTAGATAAGAAGACAAAATTTGAGTCGTTTTATTCTATGTTTCACAAAAATAGAAATAGAAAAAGCATATGATATGAAATAAAAATTAAGAAATAATATTTTAAAAAAAGTACGAAATGAAAATGTCTAAATAAAAGAATATAAAGTCTCTTTTTATAAATATAATTTTTAATATAAAAAATAATTATTTAATAAAAAATAAACATAGATTCCCTAATGCGTTTTTAAACATAAGTTTTATCATCCATGAATTATGAATTACGGACTAAAAACAAATAACAAAATTTTAAAAAAAAATCAAACATAATACAAACAATAAATTTAAAATTTATTTACTTTTAAAAACAAACAATAAATTTAAAAATTTTAACTTAGACAAATTTTTTTTTGCTTCTATTCCCTCATAACCAAAGAGGACGATTGGAGACGGAATCGCAATGGCAGGGCGAAGGCTCCGGCGACGAGTTCGTCTGGGGGGCGGCTGGTATCTGCAAGCACTCCGACGCTCGAGTGAGTAAGAAAATAAGGAGAGACAGTGTATCAGTAGGTCAGAGGTCAGAACATACCTTACATCTGAAGAGAGCTGGTTGATATAAGAGGATGAGACGTTCTCCTGCATGCATGCGTCGTGCATTTGGAAGTGATGAGACTGACTATCCGATGTTGATGGAGATTCTTAGGTGGTAGTATGGTGGCGATAGGACCATCATTAATGTGGATGTGATCCGCTATTAATGAGGACAAGATCTGAAACGGTAGGACGGATATTCAATGGGAGTCGCAGCAATGATGTCGTGGCAGCCTGATGTGGACCAAGGTTGGGCTGAGATTGAGTTCGGACAATCCAGCTTCTAGTCTGGTTAATTTTGTCTCTAACATCTTTGAAAACGAAAATATGTTTTCGATATTTATTTAATATTACAAAACAGCCATGAAATTTTTTCGAAATTACAAAAAGGGCCTGAGAAAGAGTTTCAACTTTGAATAATACGCTAGATTAGGTTTTGTTTTATACTGACTTCACTTGCTATTTCTTAAATATATGTATACATAATAATAATTGCATAAAGACAGAAGTAGTTGGTGGCTAAGGTGAGTTTTTCCTGCAAACACAAGTTTAATTTATACAAAGCCTGCAAGCAATAGACTGAGATGATGCATGAAAAATGTCATTAACAGGCGATATATAGCTGTATTATTGGCTTTATTTCATATATATATGTCGAACAGGTGATTCCTCGTTAAACCGTGACACTTACTTAATCACATTGTTTTATTTATTAGAAAGCTGTTAATAAGAATTAGTAACTGAATTATTATTGAAATATTTAAACCATCTATCTGTCTGCGATTTAATTGCTAGAAATGGGGCAGATGAATTAATATCTAATATCAAACCTCGAAAATGAATTCCTTAATTTTGTAACGTGAGCATGGGTGCGTTGGCTTTGAATTTGATCAGAAAGTCAATTGGGTCATAATTTAATTATTATTATTATTATTGTTAGCTTACAGCCCTGGTCGTTACGAAAATTAGAATTTGGTAACTAATTAATAATTAGTCATGGGACGTGTTGTTTGGATGTAATTAATTGATTAGATATGTGCTGAAGAATATATATTAATGATGTATATATATACATAATGTATTGTGGGAGAAAGTCAAAAGTGCTGGAATCAAGATTATATATATATATGGATTGTGATTTTTTGCTTTTATTTTTAAATTTAATTTCTTTGAAGCTGAAGGCATTACGCTTGAGAACACGGTCACGCCAAACAAGAATAAGTTAAAAATGTACATTGAGAAACAGAAGCATCCTAGGCAGACACCACCCAGCTCCAATCAAACCCTAAAGATTCTCTTCATGAATCTATCTTACTTTTTGCTTAAGAAAATATACCGTGTCCCAAAGAGATGCATACGTAGGCCATGGTTGTAAACCACAATGTTTATTGTATTATTGCCCATTAATATATATATATATGTACTTTGATCATTTCATATCATTAGCTTGTGTGTTCCATCCATCATTTAAATTCCCTATATATTTCATTTCAGTAGGTTTTTCTGTCTTTTATTTATTTATTTATTTTTAACATCGAGTCCTTGATTTTTCTTCAAGTACGTGCTTTTGGAGTTACAAGATGAGGATTTAATTCTTTAAATTGGCTATGCACATGTATATATATCCATTGCTTTCGTCATAACTTTGCTAACAAACTTAATTGACACAGAGTAACAAATTAAAGTCTAAAACAGTGATTATTACGTGACTTGCTCTATCATAAATTATATGAAACAGGGACAACAAAGACCAAGTCTTTTAATTGAATAAAATAGAATTGAAATTTTAAAAATTTGATTCAATTGAAATGATTGTAATTGACCAAAGTAATATTAAGACATCTTAGCAAGAATTTAAGATCTGAAATGTGATGATAATTCATCAGTTGAATTCAGAAAATCTATCTTGACCAGAGCACCAGGAAACAATGTATTTCTTAATTAATTGATGAAACGAGTGGAAGTCAAAAGGAGGAACTGTGATGTTGAAGGGCCAAGGGGCACGATCCGGTCAGTGATTGCAAACCCAGATTTGGTTTTGATTCTTAATTAATTAGATTAAACAAAACGACAAATAAATATTTAAGTGGGTCATCCATAGATCAATCAAATTCACACACACAGTATGTATAGTGAATTTCATATATTCAGCTCCTCCCCTCGCCGTGCTTATGGGGCCTTTGCCTTTCACAATTCACACTCTTCTTTAAATTAGGCTGGTTGAGCCAGTTAAGCCACCACCTAAACCCTATATAATCCCTGACTTCTTGGCACCTTACTCTCTGTCTATTTCTCTCTTCTCTATCTCCCATGGAGAGACAGAAACTGATCATCTTCTCTTTCTCTTTCTTCCTCCTTTCTCTTCTCGCAGGTTAGTTAATTTGCTCGTTACGCTTAATTAACTATCATTTCTCCCTCCCTCCCTCCCTCTCTCTCTACTCGACTTTCTTGTGTTTAATTTCCACATTTATGCAGGAAACCAGAACGTAGAAGCTGCTGCTGCTTCTTCTCGGCACCAAGGTTTATACGGATTTCACCCAACGAAGCTCTTCGTGTTCGGGGACTCCTATGCCGACACAGGCAACAACAGGAAGACCGTAGCCAACTCCTGGAAGGTTCCCTACGGCATCACCTTTCCCGGCAAGCCCGCCGGCCGGTTCTCCGACGGCCGCGTGCTCACCGATTACCTTGGTACATAACATACTTTCTCTCTCTTCACCTACAATAATTAATAATATTTGTCCATATGGGCACGATCATGGTGGCCACTTTAGCTTTTGCTTTTCTCAAGGGAAATGGCTTATCATTCCTTTACTGATGTGTTCTATAGTACTGTATGGCTGGGTGGTCTCATGGGTCTCTTCTCTTTCCTTCCATTTTCTCCTAAAAATCTATGTGCAGCTTCTCTCTGTCACTCTCTTTCTGCTTCTGCCATCATTGTGCCCTGTAAATCCTGCATTATTAAGCCCCTCTTGCTTTCTTTTCCTTTTACTTTTTTTCGTCTCTTATCATTTCTTTTTCTCATGCTCTCGCTATCACATGATTAGCTTTTTGTGGACATATAACTTTCATACATTATGGTATCAATATGCTTGTGAAGATAATTTATCTTATCTTTTGTATTTCACCCAACTAGCCTGCCCCAGGCCCCAGCTAATTCTTTTTTCTGAATCTCCTTTGCCTTTTTTTTTTAACCCCCAGTTCCTTTGCTTTCACTTTCTCACTTTGTTTTCCACCCACTATTATTTTATAATCCCCCCAAGGTTTTATACTAATCCACAGAAATTCCTGTCGTTTCCACTGTATCACTTCACTTTCTCCTCCTCCACGTATATGTAAATTTTTACACGCGTGGACAATGAAAACCTTCCACATTCATATTTACGAATATACTGCTCTTATTATAAAGAGACAGAATTTCAGATGTCACGTGTATATATTTTACTCATAAAACAGTTGATGATGATGATTCCACACATCTTGTCTGTATTATAGTCCATTCATGATGCGTTTTCCGGGAAAATAACATTTTCCTTTCTTGGTTCGTGTGTATATGCAGCGAAGTTTTTGGGACTGAAGTCGCCGGTGCCTTACAGATGGAGAAAATTTGCGGCGAGCCGACTGCGATATGGGATAAATTTTGCGTACGGAGGAACTGGAGTGTTCGATACGCTGGTTTTGGACCCGAACATGACGACCCAGATCGATTTTTTCCGGCAACTTGTCGATGATTCTGTCTACATGAAACGGGACCTGCAATCGTCGCTGGCGCTGGTTACTCTCGCCGGCAACGACTACGGCGCTTACCTCGCCAGAGGTGGCTCCATCCAGGTAATTCTATACATATAAATGCTTGTCTTTTCCTTGCTATATAACTGAATCCATGCGATGAATGATCCATTTCACGGTGGCTGATTCTGGGAATGACAATTTCTACCCACCTCGATCCACGGGCATTCGTGTTCGACTTTAGCTCAATTTTTTTGAGATAAGTATAAGAAAAATAATTAACATTCAATGAAAAACCAAATCTGAAAATGTAATAAGTCTAATTTAGTTTTAATTTAAATTAGACAAGTACATGTAATTATAGATTTTCGTTATTTAAATTAAGTACATAACTAGTTATATGGGCATTAGAGAAGGGATGTGAATACTGGGAATGGTAGAAGATACCGATCACCCGCCCGTACGGGATCCTGCCGGCGGTCAAACGTTACACGTGAATGCACGGCTGCTGCATGCACGAACGGGAGCGGTGACAAGACTCTGAAATTTACAGCAAAACCGTACTAATTTTTGGAAACTGCGGTTAGAGGAAATTACTACATATGGATAATTGAGCTGACCTGTCTCTGTCTTGTGTATAGTGCATATACGAAGGAAAGAAGTTTAAATGTCAGACAGAAGCTGTTTGGACACGGTAGAATTGAAATCCCAGTCTGGGATAATTAACCAACTCCCTCATCTAATTAAAAAATCCATGTCCAAAAGCAGGGCCTTTCTTTTGTGCCCTTTTCGCTTTCTCTTTCTTTGAGGCTCTTTCTTGGCCGCCTTTGAAGCATTATTAAAGAAAATTGGTTTTTGGGTGCGTTAATTAAATTTATCACATAAAATAGATGATTGGAATGGGATAGCTGATTTGACTCGTATTAGTGGAATTAAGGCTTGTGACGAAGAAGTCGATCCTCTTGCACTAAACTAACCTGTGCTTGTTCGATCTGCAGGATATAACATCCTTCATGTCCCGTGTGATCGATCAACTGAGCTCGAACCTGAGACGAATTCATGGGTTGGGAGTGAGAAAAGTAGCCGTGACGTCGCTGCAGCCGCTAGGGTGTCTGCCTCGGAGCACAGTGATGAATTCGTTCCAGCAGTGCAACGAGACGGAGAACACAGCCGCGGACTATCACAACCTCTTGCTGCGGGAAGCGGTGGCAAAGCTGAACAACGAGAGCAAGGACTCGGCGTTCATCATCCTTGATCTTTATGGTTCTTTCACTAGAGCCCTCAAGAACAGAGGAGACATTCTAGGTGTGATTAGTTAATTAACTCTTTCTTCTACTTAATTATTGACACAAATATAAATTAACCAAATGCTAATTTTTAATTTGATGTGGTGCAGGAAGTGTGAAGCTAGAGACTCCATTGAAGCCATGCTGCATTGGGGTGAGCCATGAGTATTCATGCGGCAGTGTGAATGGCAAAGGAGAGAAGATGTACACGGTATGCGCGAAGCCTGAATCTGCCTTCTTCTGGGACATGGTGCATCCAACACAAGCTGGGTGGCGAGCTGTTTACTTGGCTCTTAAATCCACTCTTCAACAACTTCGTTAGCTGAACCTTAATTACTCTGCGTTGCTAATTGAATTGTCTTCCTTTTTCTTTTTTTTCTGTTTAATTTGTTGCGAATATTTGTAAGAGTAAGTTTGTGCCTTAAAATTTGTTCTTCTGCAACTTCCATTCTGGTCAGTAGATAGAGACAGGGCCCTTAATTAGCTTTGTGGTTAATTGTGCTTGTATTGTTGTATTAATTAATTGTGAACTATATATGTAGCACCCAAAAATGAAGAGAATATTTGGTAGCTACAGCTAGGAGTTTTCCTCCAAAAATACGACCGTAATGATGTGTTCTAGAGTCTGATGGGTCGTGCAGAGAACAATCAAAACATGTTCTTTCAATAAAAGTGTTTCTCCTTTCAGTAAATGCCTTTTGTTTTAAGTTTCTTATGCGAAGGAAAAGCAACGGCAGAAAATGGAACTTTTTTTAAACAAAATTATTTGATTCATCAATATTTAACTTTTGTTCTAGCTGGGAAGCACACAAAAATAAAGAAAATGTTTGGTAGGCTGCAACTGCAAGCAAGTAAGATTAATATAATTTTACAGACATTTGATAAGATTATCATTACTTGTTGGGCCAAACTGCTTCTTCTTGCTTAATTATTTATGTCCTAGATAGCAAGAGATAAGTTATTTCTTAAGAAAGTCTTAACAAATCAGACAGAATCTTCTAATTAACCACAATGCAATTCACATTAGAGTAGTCAACGTTAAGATTTTGACAATTGACATCTTACTATTTCCAATTTTTACAATTTTTTAAATTTTTTAAACTTTATAAATAAATGAATGCATGACCCAGAATTGAAAGATTTCTTTTTTTTGTTATTAATATGAATTTTCAGTCACTTACAAGTTACAAATCAAGAAATAAAAAAGGAGGTTTTTTTCCAAGTATATTTTAAGATTGTCAAAATTCCAAAGAGATCAGATTTACTCCGAACCCTTCCTCTTCGTTGTTCTCTGGCATCAGCTTCTGAGATGCAAAATTGCAATGCGAAGGTACGCTTATCATCAGTACTGTCTCTATTCATCAAGTAACAGTCAATACATATACGTATGCATGTATATCTATATGTATTTGCCAATGGGCAAGTAGAAGTGTGCCGAAGATTTAAGTTGTTTTACTGCCGATTAAACCCCAATTTAGTACTCTTCGTCTTTGTATAATGGGTTTGGTTTGTGGTGAGTTGGGGATATTCTTGTGCATCTATTTACTGTTTGATAGGAAGAGTTGAAATTTTGGGAATGCTTGCATATTTGGTTTTTGATTTAGGGCAAATTCTGAGTTCCTCCAGAAGGTGCGGTCTCGTCATTTTGATCGCCGAAGTACATTGAAGAAGCCGGATTCATTATTTCCTATGGTGGGATTAAGGACAGGTATTAGTTTGATGGTCGTTCTGCACTATCTGAAAATCAAAGTTTTGAACTGCTGAAGTATAGGGATTTGAAACCTTGGACTTTTATCTTTCTGAATTGTTCTACTTGAAGCAACAAGATGAAAACCAGGTTGCATGCTATACATACATATATATATATATATGTTTATGGTTAGGGATTTCAAATGTGGGATCTTCCTGTAACATTGTAACATCATGGGATTTGAAATCCCATAAACATATACATACATACATATATATGTTTATCTTTTTGGCTTATCCTAGATGGATTTAAGCCTTTCTACTTAAAGTTATGTAAAACTTTAAAACTTACTAATGTTTAAGTTGATAACGTGTTTGAATAAATGTGTTTTAAACTGTCATTTATATAATTATGTGTTTGATTTAAAAAATGTGATAAACTATCAGAACTTAACAAAAATACTAAAATAAACATATTGTTGAATAATACAAATAAAATTTATAAAAATATTAATTTTAATAAAAATAAATTATAAATTGATGTCCAACTAATAAAATTATTACAATTACATGTTGATAAATTATATATAATTATAAAAAAATATATTAATACAATTATTAAAAATATATGGATTTGCTAGAAGTTGGAGGCGGCGATGGAGGAGCTGGAGGCGGGGGGCGACGATCGCGATGGAGGAGCTGGAGGCAGCGGCTGCGACAACGATGGGGTTGGAGGCAGGAGGCGGTGACAACAACGAAGGAGCTAGAGGTAGGCAGCCAAAGAAAGAAGACAGATGGATGAAAGAAAGGGAAAAAATTGAAAATATGATAGTTGTTGGAGGGTAAAATTGTAAAATACTTGATTAACTAAATAAGCTATAAACAATGTTTTTAGAAAGGGGGGGGGGGGAGCTTTTTTAAAACGCTATCAAATAGTATTTAAGCTCAGCAACATTTGAATTCTTTAATTTTTCACAAACATATAACTAAATAAGCTATACAGTGTTTAAGCTTCACTGATAGCTTATAAGCGACCAAACTGCTGAGCCAAACACCTTCTCAATCAAGATTGCTAGCTCAAATTGACTTTTAAATTACGAGGGCCAACTTATATAGTCATTTTTTTTTTTCGTGCCATACTATTGACATGGGATTAGATCATGGCAAAATTCTTGTAACACCTTGGCATAGTAACGGTGTATGATCGGGTCATTACAAACTCTTTTTCTGTAAATACTAGCATCCTCACCAAATGAAGAATCTCATATTTCATAATTCTAATATAAATTCAATCTCAAAACTTTCTGATGCATGAGCAAATAAAACCAGTTACTTTAATATTTTTATTTTAGGAACCTCTATGCTTTTTTTAATGTTATTTTTATTAGTTTGTTTTAAATGGTTGAGATTATGTGTTTTAAGGGCTACGATTGCCTTTTATTTTATTAGGATTTTTGTGAATATATAAAGTTTTCTTTTAATGTGAGGAAGGAATTTTCACATTTTATGAGATTTTTGTTTTAACAGAACTTTTTTTCTCTTAGCCCGGTTTGAAACCCAGAAGACAACCTTTGGCTATAGTTTTCAATCTCAAGTGCCTATCTTTCTAAGTTTTATTGCCCTCTATAGGCATGCATGTTTTTATTTGCCCCCGTCAATTTGATAGTAGAGACGAAGAACAATCTATTTTGTGATGGTAGCAAGAAAAGCAAGAGTTCCAAGGATGAACCAAGCTGTTGAGATACAAAGGATTATAGAGCAACTTTATGCAAGAGATGCAAACCTTGCATAGAGACCATGCTGAAGCCCATGCCCATAGGGAGGCACCGGAAGGGAACTGCTGTATAGTAGGCCTACCTGAACGAGGTAATAAATATTTTAACCTGTTTCATAATCCCATAGTTCATGAACAACCCGAACATGGTAGACTTGAGGAGAGGTAAACAAGAGCACTAGTGAATTTTGGAGTTGAGATTGAAGTTCTAGATTTTCATGCTGGATGCATGCAAAAGACTTTAGAAAACAAGGCCGTAAAGAGAAATAATTGGCAAGTCAGAATTCATGTAGTGATTCCACATGGTGGGATTAAGATTTTGATATGTTGTTTTATGTGCATGGAGTACTTATAGACTTATTTTGAGTGGAAGATGATGTTTGAAGAGAGAAAAAAGTTGTTTTTGAAGTTGATATTGAAAGAAAATTTTCACTTCAATGGTGTAAAAGGTTAGAGGAGCAATGTGCTATACATGGTAAGTTGGAGATTCATACATGGGAATTGATTAAAGCAAAATTGAGGAAGCAATTTCTCTTAGCTGATTACATAATGAATCTATACAAGCGATTCAATAATTTGTGGCAATATGAATTAAGCCTTGACAAGTATACTAGCAAGTTTTGTAACTTGTCAATTCTCATCGGACTTAACAAGAAGGATGAATAACTTACAACCCATTATTTATCAGGTGTGAAAATTGCAATTCAGGTTGGGATGTGCATCATGTGACTTTCTAATCTTAAAGGTGCATGTCAACATGCTATGCAAGCTGAAGAATTGATAGCTCGTTACAGTGTTAGGTGTCTATGTTGACTTTTTATGGCTCCCTCCCATATCCCACATCGGTTGGGCAGTGGGAGGGAGGTCCTCCTTAGCCTTATTTAATGCTCCCTTCCCCTTTGTTAAAAGCATCCCAACAAGTTTGCATTTATTGCACTTGTACCCCTCATTTGTGTGTGTATTTCTCTTACACACTTTGTATTTTCTCTCTTTGATATTAGTGAAGATTTGGTGGTGTCCGAGGACGTAGGCCATATTGGTCGAACCTCATTAATTTTCTGGTGTTTTGTTTATTTTTATATTCAATAGTTTTTTGTCGGGTATTATTTTGGTGCTTTTGATTTTGGGGAAAATTGCCCGATTTTCCCAACAATTGGTATCAAAGCCCAAGGTTCTTAGTATGCTCTGTGGTTGCAGTTGAGTCTGATCTTCCACATAAGAAAAGATCCTTTTTTTGGCCAAGTTTTTCTTAGTATGCTCTGTGGTTGCAGCTGTGTCTGATCTTCCACATCAGAAAAGATTTTCTTGGATTGTTCCGCTTTGATAACTATTGAATATAGAAGATGGTAGGCGAAAAGAGTTCAGAACAATCCACATCGGGAGCTTCTTCTTCGTCCACTTGGGTGAGGAATTTGGCGAATACAAGAATTGCAGTGGAAGTGTTTGACGGCTTCGGTCATTTCGGCATGTGGCAATGCGAGGTTCTAGACACTCTTTTCCAGCAAGGTCTAGACATCGCCATTGAAGAAAAGAAACCAGGAGATGTTGAAGAAAAAGATTGGAAGACCATCAATCGATTGGCGTGTGGTATAATTCGATCATGCCTGTCCAGAGAGCAGAAGTATGCATTCTCGAAGGAAAATTCTGCCGGTATACTATGGAAGGCATTGGAGGAGAAATTTTTGAAGAAAAGCGGTCAAAATAAGCTCTACATGAAAAAGAGATTGTTCCGCTTTACTTATGTTCCTAGTACCACGATAAATGATCATATCACTACCTTTAATCAGTTGGTAGCTGATTTGATGAATTTAGATGAAACGTTCAAAGATGAGGATTTGGCTTTGATGTTGTTGGGATCCCTTCCCGAGGAGTTTGAATTTCTTGAGACGACTCTGCTTCACGGGAAGGTTCAGGTGTCTCTTAGTGAAGTTTGTGCTGCTTTGTATAGCTATGAGTTGAGAAAAAAAGATAAAAAGGAAACAACGCATGGCGCAGCAGAAGCATTGATTGTAAGAGGCCGTTTGCAAAGCCAGAAGAAAGGAAGGAGAGGGAGGTCCAGTTCGAAACCCAGATCGAACAAAGATGAGTGTGCCTTTTGTCGGGAGAAAGGCCACTAGAAGAAGGACTGCCCAAAGTTAAAAGCTAAGGGCAAATCTGACAAAGGGAAAGTCGTCTCAAATATTGCTGAAGTTAATGATGAGGATTCAGACCTTTCATTAGTTCTTACGTCTTCAACAAGCTATTTTGGAGCTTGGCTTTTGGATTCGGGTTGCAGCCACCATGTGTGTCCTAATCGGGATTGGTTCTTTGACTTTCAAGAACTTGATGGAGGAGTTGTTTACACAGCAAACAACACACCTTGTGAAACAACCGGAGTTGGCACAATCCATTTGAGGAATCATGATGAATCAACCAGAATACTGACAGATGTAAGATATGTGCCGAGTTTGACAAAGAATCTCATTTCTGTGGGAACATTGGAGTCCAAAGGATTGAAGGTAACTGCAGAAAATCGAGTTATGAAGGTGTTCTCTGGCGCACTTGTAATATTGAAAGGTATACGAAAGAAGAATAACTTGTATTACTATCAGGGTAATGCAGTTATTGGGACAACAGCAGCAGTAGCTTCAGATGATGACAGGGATACAGAAGTAACCAAACTGTGGCATATGCGTTTGGGACATGCAGGTGAAAAATCTTTGCAAATTTTAGCGAAGCAAGGATTATTGGAAGGCGTCAAGACCTGCAAATTAGACTTCTGTGAGCACTGTATCAAGGGGAAGCAGACGAGAGTGAAGTTTGGCACTGCAATCCATGATACCAAGGGTATTCTGGATTATGTTCACTCAGATGTGTGGGGACCATCCAAGACAACATCTATGGGAGGTAAACACTACTATGTAACCTTTGTTGATGATTATTCCCGAAGAGTATGGGTGTATTCTTTGAAAAAAAAGGATAAAGTGTTGGGATGTTTCCTTAAATGGAAAAATATGGTGGAAACTCAGACTGGCAGAAGGATCAAACGACTCAGAACAGATAATGGTGGTGAGTATAGAAATGATCCATTTGATAAGGTCTGTCAAGATGAAGGTATTGTTCGACACTTTACAATTAGAGATACACCACAACAGAATAGGGTGGCAGAACGCATGAACCGAACGTTGTTGGAGAAAGTTCGGTGTATGTTGTCCAATGCTGGGTTGGGTAGACAATTTTGGGCTGAGGCTGTGACATATGCGAGTCATCTCATTAACCGGTTGCCATCAACTGCTATTTGTGGAAAAACACCTTTCAAGGTATGGTCAGGAAAACCTGCTAATGATTATAATTCCTTACATGTTTTTGGTTCCACTGTATACTATCATGTTAAGGAATCCAAGTTGGATCCAAGAGCAAAGAAAGCTTTGTTCATGGGGATCACTTCTGGAATAAAGGGCTATCGGCTCTGGTGTCCGGAATTGAAGAAGATAATCTTTAGTAGGGATGTTACCTTTGATGAATTTGCCATGTTGGAAAAGGTAACAAATAAAGCTGTGCAGCAGTTTGATGATGCTCCACAGCAAGTGGAGAATACTCCAAAACAGGTGGAATTTGAAAGAAGAATTGACCCAGCAGTAAGTATCAAATCAGGTGGAGACACTCCTGCGCCAGAGGAGTCGTCAGATGAAGAAGAGGTTCCAACCCAAGAACCTCCACAACAACAAGAAGGCCACGACGAGAGATTCGAAAACCTGCTCGATTTGTCGATTTGGTGGCCTATGCATCTCCAATTGTAAATGATGAAGTTCCTGCCACTTACAATGAAGCTGTCCAAAGTTCAGAAAATGAAAATTGGACGAAAGCTATGAATGAAGAAATGCAGTCCCTTAAAAAGAATGAGACATGGAAGCTGGCCAGCTTACCGAAGGGAAAGAAGGCAATTGGATGCAAATGGGTATATGCAAAGAAAGATGGATTTCCTGACAAGAATGATGTTCGCTACAAGGCAAGGTTGATGGCTAAAGGCTACGCTCAGACGGAAGGTATTGATTATAATGAAGTGTTTTCTCCAGTTGTGAAACATTCTTCCATTAGAATTTTGTTGGCCTTGGTAGCGCAATTGAATTTGGAACTAGTTCAAATGGATGTGAAAACCGCGTTTCTACACGGTGACTTGGAAGAGGAAATCTATATGACTCAGCCAGAAGGATTCAGAGTTGCTGATAAAGAAAATTGGGTTTGCAAACTAAACAAATCGTTGTACGGATTGAAGCAATCTCCGAAACAGTGGTACAAGCGATTTGACAAGTTTATGTTGGGGCAGAGGTACACAAAAAGCAAATATGATCATTGTGTGTATTTGCGCAAGCTACAAGATGGATCTTTTATTTATCTTCTCCTATATGTTGATGATATGCTGATAGCTTCTAAGAACAGTGGAGAAATTGAAAAACTGAAGGCTCAGTTGAATAAGGAGTTCGAAATGAAAGATTTAGGTGAAGCCAAGAAGATTCTCGGCATAGAGATAATAAGAGACAGGAAAAGAAGAAGGCTTTGTTTGACTCAGAGATCATATCTGGAGAAAGTACTACAACGTTTTGGCACGAATGAAAAGTCAAAACCTGTGAGTACCCCGTTAGCTCCTCATTTCAAACTTAATGCATCTTTATCTCCGAAGAGTGCTGCGGAACAGGAGTATATGTCAAAGGTTCCGTATGCAAAAGTTGTTGGTAGCTTGATGTATGTTATGGTGTGTACAAGGCCCGATATTTCACAGGCAGTTGGAATTGTGAGCAGGTATATGCATGATCCTGGAAAGGAACATTGGCAAGCTGTGAAATGGATTCTACGGTATATTCTGAACACCGTAGATGTTGGCTTAGTATTTGAGCAGGATGAGAAAATAGATAATTGCATAGTTAGTTATTGTGATTCTGACTATGCTGGTGATATGGATAAACGTCGATTACGACTGGTTATGTGTTCACATTAGCAAAGGCACCGGTCAGTTGGAAGTCTACCTTACAGTCTATAGTTGCTCTGTCTACCACAGAAGCGGAGTACATGGCAGTTACAGAGGCTATGAAGGAGGCTATTTGGCTTTATGGGTTGCTTGATGAATTGGGAATTGGTCATAAGTACATCAAGATACATTGTGACAGTCAGAGTGCTATTCATTTAGCAAAGAACCAAGTTTATCATGCAAGGACAAAGCACATCGACGTAAGATATCATTTTGTACGGGAAATTCTGGAAGAAGGAGAGATTCAGATTCAGAAGATCCCAACTGCTGAAAATCCTACTGATATGATGACTAAGGTTGTAACAGCAATCAAGTTCCAACATTGTTTGGACTTGATTCATATCCTTAGTATTTGAAGTTGGCGCTTCATAGCGCATTTGAAGACACCTACTGATGATTGATTCTTTGAAGAGATTGTTGAGGTTTTTGGTTGGGATTTGGGAGATTCGCCAAGGTGGAGATTTGTTGACTTTTTATGGCTCCCTCCCATATCCCACATCGGTTGGACAGCGGGAGGGAGGTCCTCTTTAGCCTTATTTAATGCTCCCTTCCCCTTTGTTAAAAGCATCCCAACAAGTTTGCATTTATTGCATTTGTACCCCTCATTTGTGTGTGTATTTCTCTTACACACTTTGTATTTTCTCTCTTTGATATTAGTGAAGATTTGGTGGTGTCCGAGGACGTAGGCCATATTGGTCGAACCTCATTAATTTTCTGGTGTTCTGTTTATTTTTATATTCAATAGTTTTTTGTCGGGTATTATTTTGGTGCTTTTGATTTTGGAGAAAATTGCCCGATTTTCCCAACAGTCTAATGATTTGAGAGATTGTTGTGTCAAGTCCCAAGTTTCCAGCTGTTGTCCAAGACTCGAAAAGTGCCCAAACAGCTTAGGAAAGAACCAAACAAGTAGTAGTTTTGGAAGGACAACCTCTAGAGTTGTTGGGGGTTCAAGTCACAGCAAAAAAGGGAAGGAACTCATGTGTTTGGGAGCTCCAAATGGTGCTGGCGGCAACTTACACAATCTTCTCTTATACATAAAAGAAGCCCTCATGTAATTGAAGATCAATCAACAACCTTGCGAAAGCCCCTCAGTTGATTCTCATGATCCTCATCACACAAACCTTTGTTGATTTTCCTTGCTGACACCTCGTCATCTTTCCTTGCTGACACCTCGTCATCTCTCTTGAACCCCTAGCTAATGTTGAGAAGTCCATTCACACCCTCACCTGTGTCAGACGTCCCCTTTTTTCTGTGTCCCAGGCCCTTGAACTCCTTTGTTCCTATCAAGACCCGTAATTGAACTCAACCCCTTTTGTTAACCCAGACCAGAAACTGACCCATTCTCCTATCCGTGACTCATCTTGCAAACCCGTATAATTTCTTTGCACCAAATGGTCCATCCTCTTGAACCCAATACTTGAGGCTCAAAAGAGTTATCACCTAATCCCAATTCTTTGTTAGCCCATTCAAAACCCACCCTTTGGGTTTCAGAATTCCAAAAACCTTTAGATGCTTTATTCTAAAACTAATAACTTACTGCCAGCTAGGCCCTTAAACCAAAACCAAATTTAGCGTAGTTAGATTAATTTGCCCACAGCCATACCCATTAACAACCATCTTTGCCTAAAAACAGGTGGTATTAGTTCCTTTTCCAGTTTAAAGTTCTGTTTACAAATTTGGTGTGAATTATTGTTGTATGCTATTTTCAAATTTTAAACCTATTTTCATAGACCTATTTTAACTCTCTAAATCATATTTTCCCCATTGTATTTTATATTTCGAATCTCACTAACCGTGTTATCCACCATTATATACTCACAAACAGATATCATCATGATGTATAACTTAACTTTGGTGTTAACTCTATGTTTGATGTTGAGAACATTGTTGCATATAAAGGTCATTCTACTCATCTAAATGATCCTCTTGTTGACCCATTCATTGATGATAATCCAGAGCCTAAAGTCCCAATACCATTGCCCTTTTGTTTGACACACAGATAATGTAACATTATTTTAGATTATATTGCCACTGTTAGACCCCTTCCTATTGGAGCCTACTGCAGGTCAGCAAAATCTTTACATATAGCAACAAATTCTTCCCATATGATCTAGTTGTTATTGACAAAAAAGATCAGCCACCAGTGACATGACAGACAGCCATTCAATTACTTTCCTTATGGTTGGGTGATTGAGCAGTGAGAGTCCACAAAACTGGAAGACTGGTTCTCCTACCTGGGGAGACTGATAAGAAATTAGTTTTTGATTTATTTTTTTAGATTTTAGCTTATTTTTATTTATTTATATAATTGTAACCAGAATATTTGTGTTTTAGTTTAGCCTATAAACAGGCCTAGGATGTAACTAGAAAGAAGATTATTGATTTTGAAAACAAATTGCTGAATTTCCTCTTAGTAGAATCTCTCCTTTCTCCCTTTCTCTTGGGTCTTCTTCCTCCCTATCCTACTTCTCTTTCTTCAATTTCTTCTCTTCTTCTTCAATCTTCTGCCAATTCTTTGCTGTTCAGCATCAGGTTTTTTTCCCTGAAAACACTTGTGCAGCAAAGACGTATGCATCACAAGATATTCAGAGTTGTGAGGACTGAGTTATTGTTTTATGGTAATTGAAGAAGTTTTACACTTTAAACTCCTTAATCTATTATTCGGATTAGACACATTTATATTACAAATAGTAACTGTTCATATGGAGATAGTTACACACAAGAAAAAACTACTTAACTGTATATTACAAATAACTGTATAATTAATGGAACGACCCTCCTATATTTTGTCTAATTGTCTAACTGTCTCTATTTCTTGTATACGGTTTTCTACATAACACCCCTCAAGCTGGACTGTAAATATTAAGGAAGCCCAGCTTGAATCTTCACATCTTCAAACTGAGTCTTCAGTAGATCCTTGTCCACCTTCAATTTTTCTTTTTATGAAGTGCCTGTCTGTTTAGGTCACTTTGAACATGTTGAGTTGTTGTTAATATCTAGTTAGACGACTAAGATATTGGCTAACTAAGAGATCTCCTTAACAACGCCTCTGCTATGTCCTCAATGTCAGAATATGTTTCCTTTGCAGCATCCTAGATTTCTTGTGCCGTCTTTATGGAGGACAATATTTTCTTCGACTTCTTGTGTCTTCAAGGTCGAAATACTTCTCCTCTATGGCATCCCAAATGTCTTGTACCATCTCGTGGAGGATGAAATTTATTCCAACTTCCTGTGTCTTCACTGACAATAGGTTTATTTTATTGGTATTGCACATACATCATCCTTCAGTTCCTCTAGAGATATGACTGACAACAACCCCTTCTTTCAATTTTTCTGAAGGAATTTCACTTTCAATTGCAGCAACTGGGGCTATGATTGCACCATCTTGCATGCAAAACACATTCCACCACAATTTTCTGTTTGATATTAGAAAGGCTTTTCTGTGTGCGCATTGCTTCTGGAAAAAATAGAGAAAACGCTATTTAATGATGCGCATAATTATTGGACTAAGGAGAAGAAGTTGGAAAAGCCAATGATGATGAAGAAGAAGAGCATTATGAAGGCAAATGCATGGATGAGAGAAGTGTCGACATCTCTTCTTCCCCGATTTTATTGATTCTCCTTTTCTATATTGTATGACTGTGAGATCCCCTTGACGGAAATAGTGAGGCTTCTTCTACAAAGGTTCTGCATTGAGGATGGGTCAAGGAAAAGTTGGAAACATCGTGGGGTTTGGTTAGATTAGAGTCTTGAGATCTCTCAAAGGCTGATTAGGCTTTGATTTTTTGTGTCTCTTCTTTTTGCGAGATTGGAGAGCATTGACCAAGACAATTTCCTTGAGATCAACGTCGAGAATGTAGCGAATAAGCATGATGTGGTTATAATTGACAAGTTTGATGAACACCTTGACACGAGACTTCTTAGCAGTCTTATTGGCCAAGTCCTTGCGAATCACCCTCTTAGGGTATTTGGTGATGCTGGCAAATGCCTTGACGTGAGACTTCTTGGCAGTCCTCTCCGCCTTCTCTAGTGTGAGTGATTGTTCATCTTCTCTATGAGGACGACTGATACGACTCTCCGCCAACATCTACCATCTTCAATGCCGAAGTGCAGCTTTGTGTCATGCCTGATGGCGGATGAAGATGAAGGAGATGGGTAGTGGTCGACTATGGCAGTGTTTTTTTTTCTTGCTCTTTCTCTCTCTCTTTGAACTCTCTATCTCGCCGCTTTGATACCATGAAGAAGTTTTGCACTTTAAACTCCTTAATCTATTATTTGGATTGGATACATTTATATTACAAATGATAACTACTCGTATGGAAACAGTTACACACAGGGAAAAATTGTCTAATTGTACATTACAAATAACTATATAATTAATAGAACTGCCCTCTATATTTTGTCTAACTGTCTTTATTTCTTGTATACGGTTTTCTATAGTAATTAACAAGAATTGTTTATAAGATTGGCATGGATGTTTCAAGATCAAACGGGAGTATTTACTCTTTGCACCTCAATATTAGCTCTGTCCTTTTGAAAAGGAAAAACAAGATGATTTCTGGCAAATTTTCAGGAAGCAACATTGTAGGCTAGCCACCCCACCGAATGTCTGAGGGAGATAAGGTCCTGAACAAAGACTCAAGGATGGAGCACAGAGGTTCCTTCTCTTCTTTTCTAGAGCTGCTTTTAGCTGCTGTTTGTTTAAATTTAGATTCTATGTTAGTGCTTGATAGGATCATCAATGGTTGGGTTCTTTTTAAGTTGAAAGGGAAGATATGCTAATTTATTATCCTCCACTATTTCTCCATAGTCTTGCTTGGGTTAATTAAATGCTGCCTCTGAATACTTTAATTGGATATGGGTGAATAAAGGAGATGTGCGTTATAAGTTGTTTCCTCAAGGGGCAGCCAGTGAATTTTGGAACATTTTTGGATTACTGATTGAAAGGTCTTTAAATCATAATTCTGAAGTTACGTTTCAATGATGTGACCCCAATAAGAAAATCCAAGAATGTTAGTGGGGGAGTTGTTTTTGAGGCTAGACTTCCTACAAGTAGATTACTAGATAGATAATAGGCTGTACCTATGAGGGACCACTACTTTTTATGGTAAACTGAAAGTGGTATTTTCACATGCAGATTAAACTTTCCTTGTATCTGAACGCTGGTAATACTGGTATTATCCTTGGGATTATCACTTTTGCGCGGTCTCCTGTCACTCGTATTTTTTATTTCGGCAAGAAAGTAAATTACAGGTGAAGATTTTGTCTCACTGCACAGAATAAATAATCAAAAAAATACTGATATTATCTTTGTCTTTACGGAGAAAGCGTGCTATGCTAGGATGTTGTGGCATGCAAGCTTCCAACATTTAGCTCTGCTCAACATATTCCGACACTAAGAACTGTTGCCTGACCTTTGTTTGAGGAAAATTATAGCACTTGGTTTATGTTATTTCCATCACAGAAGACTCTAGTCATCAGTCCATGTTTCAGGTGGCTTCTTTTCTTTTTTCTTTTTTCTTTTTTCTTTTTCTTTTTTTTTTTTTTTTGGTTGCTAGGATAAAAGTTCAGGTGGCTTCTTTTGGCTCACCTTCCGAACAAACAAGTAAATTTAAGAAATTATTGGTTGCTGTTGACAGGGAATATATTGGTGGTTATGGCACGCCCAATTATATCTAATTGTTTGTCTGTTAGCCAAAGATGGATAAACACTCGATATGTTGATGATGCTTCTTTCTGATCCAATAAAAACCAGATTCAACGTATAGATAGAAGATCGTCATATAGCTGGCACAAATCTCCAGCCTAGTGAGTCTAGATGATGAAACATATACTGATATTGCTTGTGGTCCATCCAACAAAGTTCCAAGGCATCTGAAAAAACCTATCCTACTGACAGAAGACTATATAAAATTATTTGTATCATGCACATAATTGAGCATGCCACAAGCATTTCAGTAGAGTGATTCACCTTTTTCTGCATGCAGACATCATGGGCAGAGTCTTGCCAAGATGGTCTTAACAGTGAAGAATAGTATGAATATCATTTACTCTGCCATCATACCTAGACTTGCGCTTCCAGAACCCAGATGAATAAAATTCAATGCAGTTAGAGAAGGAGTCTGGGTTAATGTTTTGAGTCGAAATTCTTCGTTGTTTGGTATTTGCTCTATCTATTTTATTACTCATAAAACTTTTATGCTAAGTTGTCGTCCCCTTCAAAGCAAATATTGGGACAGCCGTGTCGAATTTGAACAGTGTCCTGTGTCCTACCTTTCCATCCGTTTGGTTTCTTTTCCAATCACACACACGCACACGTATGTATGTCAATGTGTTTGTACTTTACTTATACCATATGCCTTGCTTCTTGTTTTTCTCTCTGATGCTTTACTTCTTCCCTCTGCTTTCATCTCAATAGGGCCATACTAAATAAAACAAAACTTTTAAAAGTCTAATCCAATTCATAATATTCAGATGATGATAATGAAAATAATTTGTTTCTTGTCTCTCAGTAATAACGAAATAATTTGACAACTTGTTTAATTAAATTAGAGAGATCAATAATATCCATTAATTTTCTCTAAAAATCCTAAAAATATTTCGCCGATTGCTGCACAGACTCCTCAACATAAATCTTACCGTCAATTCTCATCACTGATCCTTCTTTCCTTTGATCCTCCACTCCTCATCTCTCCCTTCAAAATATCAACTCTTGGCCTAGTGTTTTCCCTCATCCCCCTGATCCCTCTCTAACCCAATAATTGATCCTTTTCTCCATGACCCTATTATAGCCTCGTCCTGTCTCCCTTGCTCTGGTTCTCTGCTTTCTCTTCTCCTTCTCTTTCCTCTCCTTGTTGATCAATCAAAGTCCACCCCTCACCCAATGCTTTCCTCTTTGTCCTTTTACTCTCTAATTCCCCCACAAACTTTGTTTTCCCTATCTTAGCATCTTCTTTGTTAGGGTTTTGGCAATTCGATTAAAGGTTCCCCTACTTTCTTGTCAAGGTTAAATCTTAGAGATTTTGATCTTCACATGAGGCTTTTGTTGTTGACCTAGCTGTGGGATCTTGGGATATAGTGTTAAGGCCTTCGGCCGTCTTTATCTTATCCAAAGACAGTTGGCAATTCCAAGCTTTGTTCAAGTATCATTGCCACTCTACCAATAACGATTTTGAAGATAGGTTTGTTCTCATGCTTTTGTATGAGCTCCCACACGACAAGTGGTTCATGAGCATTGTTTTTTGGCTCTGTGTACATATATAGTTCCTTTAGGTAGGGTTATTCTTCCCATTATGTAGTTTCTACTAGCATTGCAATGACTGGTTCTTGGAGAAGCATCTTAGATGGCTTTCATTACCTCTTGTGGAATGTGACCTTCTTGGCTCATCCCCTTAAAAAATTGTAATCCCTTTATCCTTAGCAAGATTGTTGTTCTCGAGCGATCCACCCCTAAACTTCCCTTCCTAGCATTGCTTTCATATCTGTTTATTGCCAGCTTATAGCTCGATCCTATGGTGGTTCTGCTGTTTCTGGTTTTTGGTTGTAGAGGGTTGGTTTCTCCTCCTCCTCCTCCTCCTCCTCCTCCTCCTACTTGTATTTTTATTTGCCTTGGGCCTTAAATCTCAATAATGGCAAATGATAATAATAATAATAATATAATAGTAATGAATAAATAAAGTCTCTTATTTTGTGAGAGGATGGTCATCATCATTTGCTTCAAGTAGCCTCCTCAGTCGATCCTTGCTTGTCCTCCTACTCTCCTAGTGTAAGAGGCATCCATCGGGCTCCATTAATTGTGATTGCTGTGATGATGCAAATGACGAGGGCTTTGGGTATCTATCATATTATAAGGTAAAGAATTTTATAGTGCATATCTTGTGGGTATATATATGTATATATATATGGTTAAAGTTGACCGTTTGTTTTTGCTTTTTTTTTTTTTAAAGCTGACTGGTGTTTCAGGATACAATAATAAAATTAACAAATATGTCCCGATACATTTGATCTATAAATTAATACAAGTACATCACACTCTTTGCCAATGTGATCAATTGACATGCTACCTAATTCACGTTTATTATATACTTCAACCAACCAGGCATGGTGGTTGGAAAACAAAACATGTACGTCTCTGCATGTGTTTGTTTAGTCGAATGTTTAACCCCAAAAATTGTCCTAATCTTGCTCTCTTAACCCTAATTTAGTACATTAATAAAGAACTAAAATAGCTTCAAGTTTCTTAACTTGTGTGCTGGAGACGCCAGTTTAATTAATTCTCCTTAACACTATATACACACACACACACACACTAAAATATCTCAAAACCCAAATGAAATGAAAAGGAAATAAATCCCTTTAAATTGTGTTTTTTAAACCTACCCAACACCTTAAATATTATTTCAAATCTTTTTTTTTTTTATTAGAGACGAATTTAATTAAATCCTTCAAAACGATTACTTAATCAAACAATAAATTTAGAATTTCAAACTCTAAATCATTCGATTATTTCTAAACAGCACTTTATGACACTATTCAATTAAAATTTCAAATGGGAACTCAATTATAAGATTTATTTTATTCTGTTTTGTTATATGGCCCATGTGAACTAACAGAAACCAAATGCATGCATCTTGTGTGGGTGGTGGATAAAGTCAAGAGAAGTTGTAAATTATATTAATAAGCGCAAGCTCACGTAATATTCTGAGTGCTCATTATTTTCTCTTCTCATGTGTTGTCGGCAGGCATCATCATCATGATCATACACTTAAACATTTTTCTTTTCTTTTCTTTTCTTTTTTTATAATTTATTTGATGAATATAGACTGGAAGGTTATATGTGCTATCAAATCACCTATATATATATATATATAATTGTTTTGTTGGGCCAGAAGAAGAAGTCTTTCCTGAATGGATATAAAACGTTAAGCGTGAGGAGCTCATACATTGCTACAATTAGCCATCCGCCGAAAATGACAACCAAGAAGTTTGTACGATGATTTTGTGTTAAAAAATCCTACTCTGAACGAATTCTTCCACGAGGAAAGAGAAAAGAAACCAAAAGATTATTACTTTATTATAAAAAAAAATCTAGGAATAATTTGATTGGTTGTCAAGAAGTGAAAATCTAGCTAAGGATAAGCGAGAATTATTTTCTTGGTATAATCTCCGATGTCATCCGACTTAGTATAAATGAACAATAAATATATAAGAACATTATGGGTTTTGTAGTTGCATACTTTTATATAAGCTAGATGAATGAAAATATTTGAAATTATTCTCTAAGATTCTCAAACTTGATTATCTTGAATTAAAAGCAAATCTCTTAGACTAAATAAAAATAGGCTTGAATTTTTTGGAGACGAAGCAAGTCGAATTTTTTCATTATTTTGATGCTTAGTTATCTGGAGTTAGTAAATAATTTATCAAATTAGATAATAATAATAATGTCAATTCTAGATTCTTTAGAGATGATGTGAGCTAAATATGAGCCAATAAGATATTTGGAGTTTGTGTCCAATACTCTCGTGTTTAGTTATTTTTAAGAGTTGGATGGAAATAAATGGCTAGTTTAAATTCTTCAATATATGAGAATATAGTTTGTAAAATTTTAGCGGTCATTTTTAAAATTGAGATAGATGAGTAGATGTTTGTGATTTCCTTATTACTTATTAATAAAGACATATAAGCCGAATTAATAAGTTGGAACCATGCATCTTCAATGACATTAACTTAATAATTTTCTTTAAGTCACTCAAATCAAAAAAATATTTTGCAGAAAGATACAATTAGTAGCAGCAGTCCTTTGTCAAACCTACAGAGAAACTTGGGCCAATCAAAAATTGAAGTGTTCTTTAGGTATAAAAATAAAAATAAATAAGTGTTTAATAATCCTAGCTAGGTTTGCCACCAAACAAATTAAAGGTGGCGAATAAATAAAGCCTTGCAAGAAGGGTAAATAATTAGCTGACATGACAATGTCACTTTATGATGCATAGACGAAAACCAATCTATTAATGGAGCTTTTTCTTTTTAATGACGTGATATATACGTACGTACCATATACCACTTGAAAGTTGTGGAACAATTAATTAAAGTAGGCCATCAATTAGGTAATGATTTAATTAGATAATCTACAAGTATGCAATGATAAATATAAGGTTTTTATTTTTTTTTAATAATTAATCTAAGATTTGGTGAGCTAGCTTAGCGAGGATATATTTTATTTATATACGTAGAGGTTAGAGTTGTGCAAATTAATGTTTTCCTTTTAATTAGACTGTTAATTAATGTTATTAAAGAATTAAGGACATATTTGGTTTTTTTTTTCAAAAATTAAGATATTAATGTAAATGCAGTTAAAATATAAAAATTAAAATTTTCATCAGAGAAAAATAAAAATATTTTTCATCTATTTATATTTATATTTCATTCATCATTAAACAAAGAAAATCCTCCAGTCAAGCACACCACACCACCATCTTTCTCTCGAAAATTTTATATGCACTCGTGATTTTTACTCTTTATATCCACATTAAAAATTAAACACCTAAGAGAAAAAGTCACTTTTACCTTTGTTTATAGTCACCCATAATCAAACCTTGCTTGCAACCACCCATCATCGCCAACGCCCGCCTATCATTGCCGCCTATCATTGCCACCCATCATTGTCGGCCATCATCACATCTATTGTTGACTGCTGTGATGAACGCAACTGCCATCAGTTCTCACTTTCCACCCATCATCACACTTACTTTCTCATCTCTCTCTCTCTTGTTGGCTCGTTCTCACCAACGGCCGCCATCATAGCACCCGAACCCTAAGGGTTCGGGCCTAGGGTTTGGGAGTGTTTGAACCCACCAAACCCTTGAGGTTTGGGGGTGATAAATGGGCATTTGTATTCGTCGCGACCACTAGAGATGATGGGCAATGCAGCTACTAATGGGAGTTTTATGGTGATGGGCGCCAACATTTCTCGTAGCCGTTGATAAATGTGATGATAGACAGTCACATTCATGATAATCGTCGACAGATGCAATAATGAGTGATCACGTTCCTCTTGATCGGTGACGAGTGCGATGATGGACAGCCACATTCCTTAATTGTCGACAATAATGGGTGATAATGGTCGAGTACGGTGATGGATGATGTAAATGAGTGTACAAAAATGTTTTTAAAAAAATAATTATATAATCATAAAAGATAACTGTAAAATGCAAAAGAGATAGGTACAAGTAGAATTTTCATTATGCTTTTCCACAATAATTTGGGCCGAAGACGACAAGTTCAGGGATATTGAAGATGCAGATTCCAACGACCTGCAGGGTGCAGGCAGCTACTCTAGCAAGCTCCCATCTAATCTACCTAACCCCCCTTCCCTTCCCTTCCCTGCCACAAATAGGAAAAAAGCACAGGGGTGTCTGCCTGTCCACTCCACCATTCTCCCCATTTGTCTTCTTCTCAGATAAATAAAATTATTTAAAAATTAAATACATTTAGTATCATTTAATCATTACCTAATAACTAATTAATTAGCCACACCCCCCTTCTTCTATATTCGAATCTAGGGTTGTAGGGACAACGCCACGTGATAAAAAATTCTGGGTCAATATTGGAAATCTGGGATAGCCACTAACTTCATGTACAGCCCAACCTGGGATAGCCACTAACTTCATGTACAGCCCAACGCATTAATTTATAGTTGTTAATTTCCCATCAGGGTGGTGGATGTTTGTCAAATTTTGTCTTTTTAGTTTTTTGATAGCGATGACTAGTACTGGCATGGAGCCACCTTTTTGGTTATGGCTTTTCCCATTGCGTTCACCTGTTTACAAGGACAATATGCATTTATTCTATATTATATATTATAATAATATGGTGTTATCAACTAATTAATTATCATCGTCGATCGACCCCACAAATTAATTAGGCATTATGAAAGTTTTATTAAACACATCTTTTTAATGTGTGCACTGTACTGCTGTACGTTATTTTTAATTCATAAATAAACAACCGCTTGACCGTGTGAAAAAGCAAATTAACAAATTAATTGCGAACTAATTAGTTAACCGGCCACTCTTCGATTACATATATAATTTTGAAGCATAAATAATGGCTCTGTTTGGCGTTTCTGATGTCTTGCTATTTGTCCTTCCATTGTTGGCTAATTGAACAATATAACAGTGCTATATATCATCAGAGACGCGCGGCTGATTAATTAGTTTAAGTAATTAACCAGCTTTCAGACTTCTGTAATCTCTTGTGGTAGCTAGAGTGAGTGGACTGAGAGTGAGAGGGAGATAGGAGGGGGGTAAAAGCAAGTGAAGTAGAAATTAATTCAACCACGTATATATTAGCAAAGTAAAAACATTATAATTTAATAGATTCTTGAAGTTGGAAACTAAAAAATCCCACGAAAGGTAGAATGGTTTGGGCTGGGACATTCCTTTTCGCTGGGTTCAAATCAAGCAACCTCTAAGGAATGTTCATGTTTTACTAGAAGTCGTTGGTGGTTTGTTGAGTTAGTTTGTTCTTTTTATTTCTTTTTTGACCGATCGATAAAAAGATATATGATGTGGTATATTATTTGTCACGCACATAATTTGGAGAAGTTACATATATAATTAAATGCTGATGTGACAAGAGTGAGAAATCGTATCACTATTCTCCTCCCACCTGATTAAAACCATCGTCCGTAATGAAACCAAATGCAAGTCAAACTCGTAGTTTGTCAGAAAGGACGGGGAAAGTTTCTCCCTTGCACTCAAAATCTTGGTAAGAAGGAAAGAAAGAAATAGACAAACAAGCTAGCCAGGCTAAAGTACTCCGTCAGCATAAAAAGATTCACATTCATCATTAATCCTGGACGCTCAATTATTTATTTTCTTGCAATTAATCACTCCAAACACTTAGGATAATTAAGTTACTGACTCAGAAGACGTGAAAGAAGTCGTCCTAGCTAGACTCCCAGGTCGGTAATGAATGGCTGGGATATCTGGTGTGAGACAATGGGGCAGTGATTCTTCCAAAAAAAAGAAGAGCTGGACCACTGATTGACACACCTGCATTACCCCAGCTCATCTCAGCAACAAGCAATTCTCCCTTTACCAACGCAAAAAGTACCACCACTACTCAGCTCACTGTCCACTGCTTCTCTTTTGCACACATATCTCTCTCTCTCTTTTTCTGATGATATATATTAATTCATTGCCTGGAATACAAGCACGTGTGAATTGAATTTATGTGTCCAATTCGACAGTAATACTCAGAAGCTGCTGACGCAGAAAGTTGCTTCTTCAAGCTGTACTTCATTCATCATTCCTCTGCCCATGCGTGCTCCATGCCCTATCCTTAATTTGTCCCTTCAACTATTTTATACCCATAAATACACACACCCCCATATATACATATATATTGCTATCTATGCTATTATTGGAAAAGGTTATTAGAACCTTATACATTTAGCCCGTATAATAACTAGAGTATATTATCTTTCAAAAGAAGGATAAGAATATATCAAAACGTGTCTGCTTACTACATTCTAGCTGGTATTTATTCTTCTTCCATGCAATAACATATTAATCTTTTATTTTCCATTTAGAGCCTTACTTTTTGTAAGAATATATCACGTAACTCATATTATAATTAAACAATTTTTTTTGTAACTAATATCACACATCACAAGTGCACATAGCTAGCCAGTGTCTGTTGGTATATCTGTGTGATTTTTCTAGTAAATAAGAACTTAGATATATAGAGTAGTTTAATGGAAACTTACAGGGCACGTGTCGTTCTCAAAAGTATATATAAAAACATAGCATTTACCATCTCTTCGCCTTCCCTTCGATTGGTCTCTTCTCGTCCTCATCCTTTTTATCTCCAATGGAGTCTGAATCTTCATGGTGGTTGCAGCCTCTCCATGCCTCCTTTTCCTCCCTTATCTTCTACCTCATCATCGCCGCCATCCTCATCTGTCTCTTTCCATACTTCCTCTATTTAGCTCGCCCCAAGCTTTGGTGCA